>NC_025997.2:3220970-3515903 GCF_000442705.2 Elaeis guineensis | reverse complement strand
TGGACCACATGCTCCTCGTCATCACGTGGACCAATCATCGTAAGGCCACATGTTTCAGGTCATAGAAGATCCGGATTTGCTTCACAAAATCTTATAGAAACTAGATTGTGTCTGTCTGCTCCAAGATTTCATATGATCCATGTGAGCTTCGAGATATATGTTGGGTTGCATGATGTTTCTTGTTTGGACCAAGATGTTTCTCCTTATGTGGACCAATCATGGTAAGACCACATGCGAGGCCACATGTTTCAGATCATGAAAGGTACATACATGATACATAAAGACTCGCAAATGGAAAGCTTAGTGGAAACTTGGTTACTTCTGCAACATAATGGATTCTTTGTTGTTGTTTTTGTAACATTGGATTAGATGCATGCTGATCTTTGAGATTCCTCTTGGATGTTTCATTTTAGCAGAATATTCAGAAGTAAGAAGGATTTACCTTCCTTGACATGAATCTACGGTTGGATGGCACAATAGTCGCTCGAGATCTATGCAGATGGTGAAGAGTTCGGAGTACTTTGAGACCTATGCGGATGCGATCCGATGTCGTGAATGAAGATTCATCATTCTTTTGCACGAAAGATATGGTCTGAATCTGGTCCACAAACATGTTAACCATAATCCGAATGCGAATCTAATATCCCATTATGGGTATAAAGATGCAATCCATTCTAAGCATTACTTACTTCTGGCTGTTTTCATAGCATGCTTATATTTGATGAGTGGAGCAGCAGCAAGTCATTATCCAAGCATCATGATCAGGTCTAATTTGTAGCCAATCCAAGAGTCTCGGCCTTGCCAAACCTGACCCAGACTCTGCTAGAAAAGAGCCAATAATTCCAGCCGCATCATTGATTGGGACCTCAACTGATCAAACCAATGTCCATCTTAGACCATCTATGAACCTTGTACGCGAACAATGAAGAGAGAAGACCCTTAAAAAAAAAAAAAAATTAAATTAAATATGATTGATGCCTCCTACTTAGGTGTCTCATTCATTTGCAAGGGCCTTAGTTTATATACTGAAAAAAAGAAAAATACCAACAACAACAATAATGTGCTCCATTCGAGGCCAGTAACAGTTAGATTTTCCATACAAAAGAAAGATCCATCTTCTCTTATTCAGCTTCACCATTGAATCATGCAGTAGCTACTTTAAGATCCATATAAATAGATGGATTTGTTTGGAGTGCTTTGCAATCTTTGCAAGATGTGATCTAATAGTTAATGTTGAGAAAGAAACCAACCATCTTTTATGCAAAGATACAATCCGAATTCATTCAGGCAAGAAACTAATATAACAACGGAATAAGATGATTTAAAATAAGCACAATGTGGTGAACCGGCCAATGATAAGAGGACATATGCTTGCTAAATAGGCATCATGTGATCCGTGCGTATTTCCTAGAATGTACAAAATAAGTCTTTCCAGACATAGAGACTTCCCTGCTAGATATGATTGTTAGGGAATACCGACCGACCCGCCCGTACCACTTATAATCGGACCGACGCCGACCGACGACGACGTCCGACCGACCGACGACCACCGACCGAACGCCATCACCGGCCAATTAGCGGCCCTTAACCGACTGAGGATGTGTCGGTCGCATACTTTTCCTTCTCCCGACCGACTGAACCTGGAAGTCTGATGGCCGACTCTCGCAACACGCCCGGCTGGCCTTCGGAGGAACCCCAACCTCCATCCGATGCCACACAGCTGGCCACCGACTAGGGTCGGTCGACTCTCCGATCGCCGTACACCTGCCACAGACTGTCAGCCTGACAGCAAATGCGGCATGCACTGGCCGCTAGGGCATTGTTAACCTAGTGATTTGACAGTCCCATGGCGATGTGACACTTTTACGGCGACTCTGACAGTCTACAGTGAGTTGACAATTCCTCAATTGTCCGGCCATTAATGACGGCGCCATACCACGCTCCACTATATAAATCGGGGAAGGCAACAGTGCAGGAGACTTCGATCGACTTCGACTTCGAAACCACAGGCTTGTCCCCTCTCTCTCTCTTCGATTGAGCTCTCTATCCTCATTTCACTGTTGCCCAGTCACCTCTCTGACTTGACCATCGGAGGGTCCCCGTCGGAGCCGCCTCGATCAGTATAGACTTCCTTTTTGCAGGCGCTCGTTTCCGGTGATCAGGCGACGAGGGGATTGGCCGCACAGATTGACGCACCAGGAAGGGGGGCACGGCACCAAGCCTTCCAAGCAGAAGATATTAATGACAAAGACAGAGCCCAGATCGAGGGTCACCGGGTCGGCGAGACGCTCTTCCCGTCGGGAAGAGGCCTCCCGCCACCCTCAGCGGCGAGCCCAGCTCTCCACACCCCGCGGTGACCACGGAGGCGCAGATCGCGGCATCGTACGGTAGATGACCGTGCTGACGGATGCGGTCAAGAGCCTTCAGCAACATCGGCGGCCGTCCGATACCCTCAAGAGCAGCCGCCGACGCCCGCGCCGATCTCCGTCGCCTCCGCGCGAGCGCCCGCAACAGCGCTCCCACGGAGAGGAGGAGGGACGGCCACGGGCAATGCCCGACCAGTCCCAGACAGCTCTCTCCTTCCCTGCTGGAGCGGGCGAGGAAGGAGAAGCGACCGCGAACGCCGTCCGCCTCCTCTCGAAATCTTCGGAGACTCCACTCCTGGGGTCTCCCAGCACCGACGGACGGACGACTACGAGCGCAGGTTCGAAGGAAATCGACCATCGGCTTGCGCAGTTGCAGGTGGACGGCCAGAAGTCTTCGAATGACGTCGACTTCCAGACCGCCCAACCTCTCTCCCGACTCGTTCTCGACGAATGGATCTCCAGTCGGTTCAAGATGCCGCACGTGGAGCCATACGATGGCTCCACCGACCCAATCGACCACCTCGAGAGCTACAAAGTTCTCATGACGATTCAGGGGGCAACCGACATTCTCTTTTGCATCGGCTTCCCCGCCACACTCCGCAAGGCTGCCAGGGCCTGGTACTCCGATCTTCGATCGGAAGTATCCACTCCTTCGGGCAGCTCGAGCACTCTTTCATGGCTCACTTCAGCACCAGTCGGAAGCCGCCGCGAACGTCGGACAGCCTTTTCTCCCTCAAACAGGAAGAAAATGAGACGCTCCGACACTTCGTGGCACGATTCAATACGGCCACGCTTGAGGTCCGAGACCTCAACGAAGACATGGCTATTTCAGCCATGAAACGGGGGCTGAGGGCGTCCCGATTTACCTACTCCCTGGACAAGACCCTCCCCGGACGTACGTCGAGCTGCTGGAGCGCGCATACAAGTACATGCGTGCGGATGAAGGAGCTTCCGACCGATGCTTGGTCGAACCCAGAGGCCCGAAGGAGAAGCGGAGGAAGGGTCGGGAACCCGCTGCACCCCCAGTCGGGTCTCGACATCGCGACAGAGCCAAAAGTCCCCCAGCGGCAAACTCCAAGGCCGACACGCTCCAGGTATGATTCCTACACTCCTCTCTCTGCCCCCCGTGCGCAGATTTGATGAAATCGAGGGAAAAGAATACCTGCGACGGCCTCCGCCTCTGAAGGCAAAAGGCCTCGACCGACGGAAGTACTGTCGATTCCATTGAGGCCACGGCCACAACATCGAGCAATGCATCCAGCTTAAGCATGAGATCGAAGCCCTCATCCGCCGGGGGTATCTCGGTAAATTTCGGAAGAACCCCCGACCCAACCAGTTGCGGACCGACGACCTAGCCGACCGAAGAAGCGACGACTAATCAACCGACGACCGGGGTCATCAATATGATCTCCAAGCGACTGGGCCTGGGGACATCTGCGGGAGGGGAGCCAACGAAAAAGCCGCGCCCGGATGACCTGATCACTTTTACAGAGGAAGACGTTCGGGGCATCCAAACTCCCCACGACGACGCTGTTGTTGTTTCGGCAACAATAGCAAACTATGATGTAAAAAGAATTTTTGTAGATAATGGAAGTTCGACAAATGTTTTATTTTACTCGACCTTCTCCCGGATGCAACTATCAACCGACCGACTTAAGAGGGTCTCTATGCCCTTGATCGGCTTTGCTGGGGACGCTGTCGCAACAGAAGGAGAAATTACCCTGCCTGTGACGGCCGGCACCGAACCACGACAAAGCACGGTCCCCTTAACTTTTGCGGTCGTCCAAGTGCCTTCGGCCTACAACGCCATACTTGGACGACCCGGACTAAACGCCCTCAAGGCGATTGTCTCGACCTACCATCTCCTCGTTCGGTTCCCGATCAGGAACGGGGTCGGGAGATGCGCGGAGACCAACAGCTCGCTCGCGATGCTTCCAGATCTCCGCTCAAAGCGATGAGTTGAGGGGCTCCCTGACGATCGACAAACTGGACCAATGGGAGAAGGAAGAACGGGGTTCGCCGGTCGAGCAGCTCGTGTCGATCCGATAGCGAAAAATCCTGACCGGAAGGTATGGGTCGGGTCTCAACTGCCCGACCCCGAACGACGACGATTGACGAAGCTGCTGATCACCAATGCCAACATATTTGCTTGGTCGGCAGCGGATATGTCGGGCATCCCCCCGGAGACAATAACCCACCGACTCAACATCGACCGACGGTGAGGCCGGTGAGGCAGAAGAAAAGGTCCTTCGCTCCAGAGAGACAGAGGGCCATCGACGAAGAAGTGGACAAGCTGCTCGAAGGGGCTTCATCCGAGAATCCACGTATCCCGATTGGCTCGCCAATGTTGTCATGGTTAAAAAAGCCAACGGAAAGTGGAGGATTTGCATCGACTATACCGACCTGAATCGAGCCTGCCCAAAAGATAGCTTTCCACTTCCAAAAATCGACCAGCTGGTGGACGCGACGTCCGGATTTCGACTGCTCAGCTTCATGGACGCCTTCGCCGGATACAACCAGATCGGATGGCGCCTGAAGACGAGGAGCACACTGCCTTCGTGACCCCCAAGGGCCTCTACTGTTATCGGGTGATGCCCTTCGGGCTGAAGAACGCCGGCGCCACCTACCAGCGACTTGTCAATAAGGTCTTCAAAGACCAGATCGGGCGCAACATGGAGGTATACGTGGACGACATGCTGGGAAAAAGTGCGCAGATCCCGGATCATGTTCAGGATCTCGAGGAGACCTTCCACACTCTACGACGACATCGAATGAAGCTCAATCCGACCAAGTGCGCTTTTGGGGTAACCTCGGGGAAGTTCCTCGGATTCCTCGTTTCTCAGGGAGGGATCGAGGCAAACCCTGAGAAAATAAAGGCGATCATCAACATGCGTCATCCGAACACCAAGAAGGAGGTCCAACAGCTGAACGGAAAAATCGTCGCTCTCAGCCGGTTTATTTCTCGATCAGCTGAAAGGTGCCTCCCATTTTTCAAAATTTTGCGGCAGGCAAATAGTTTTTTTTGGTCGGATGAGTGCCAACGGGCCTTCGAAGATCTGAAGAAGTACTTGGCTTCCCCGCCGCTGCTCGTAAAGTCGCAGGTCGGGGAGACCTTGTATCTCTATTTGGCCACATCCTCTGAGGCGGTCAGTTCAGTACTCGTCCGAGAAAATGAGAGCCGAACCCATCAGCCTATCTACTATACCAGCAAGGTACTCCACGGCCGAAGTCCGATATTCGGAGACGGAAAAGATGATTTTCACCCTGACCGTCTCCGCACAACGACTCCGTCCATACTTCCAGGCTCATGCCATAGTGGTTCTCACCAACCAGCCCCTGAGGGCGATATTGCGCCGATCGGACACATCGGGATGACTGACAAAGTGGGCGATGAAGCTCAGCGAGTTCGACATTCAGTACCGACCGCGGCCTGCCCTGAAGGCTCAGGTCCTGGCCGACTTCATCGCCGAATGCCCGACCACCGACCAAGGGTCGGGAGCTGCGGACCCGGGACGAGACGCGGTCTCCGAGCCAGGCCCGGTCTCCACCTGGGTACTGCACATCGACGGAGCTTCAAACGCTCAGGGGAGCGGGGCAGGGCTCCTGCTCACAAATTCGGATGGGGTAGTCATCGAGTACGCCCTCCGATTCGACTTCAAGGCCTCCAATAACCAAGCCGAGTACGAAGCGCTCCTCGCCGGCTTGAGGATGGCAAGGGAGCTGGGCGTCGACAGCCTCCGGGCATTCTCCGACTCTCAACTGATCGTGGGGCAGGTCAAAGACGAATTCGAGGCACGAGATTCGACCATGTTAAATATCTTCAGAAAGTGAAGGACCTCGTAGCGCGCCTCAGGTATTTCAAAATTTCCCACATCCCTAGGTCAGAGAACGCCCGTGCCGACGCACTCTCCAGACTGGCGACTTCGGCCTTCGCTCTTTGGGTCGGACGTTCGTGGAGAACCTCGAGCAGTCGAGTATCGACAGGGTCGAGGAAATACAGCAGCTGGCAGCTGAACTAAGCTGGATGGATCCGATTGTCCGGTTCCTAACTGACGGAATCTGCCCTGAAGATCCCACGGAGGCCAAGTGGCTCCGATGGTCGGCCTCCCAATATGTTATCATGGACGGCCGACTCTACAAAAGGTCGTTCTCCCTCCCCTTGCTTAAATGCTTGGGACCGACCGACGCAGACTATGCCTCCGAGAAGTGCACGAGGGGATCTGCGGGAATCACTTGGGGGGCAAGTCTCTAGCCTACAAAGTCCTGCGACAGGGTTACTACTGGCCCACCATGAGGAAGGACGCGGCTGAGTTGGTCCGGAGGTGCGAACCCTGTCAGAAGTACGCCAACGTGCAGCACCAACCGGCCGGCCAAATCGCTCCCATCGTCGCTCTATGGCCCTTCGCCCAGTGGGGGGTCGACATTCTCGGTCTTTCCCTCCAGCATCAGGTCAGAAAAAATTCATAGTTGTCGCAATCGACTACTTCACCAAGTGGGTGGAGGCCGAACCCCTGGCGCAGATTACCGAGCGAAAGATGGAGGACTTTGTCCAAAAATCCATCATCTTCAGGTTCGGGTTGCCGCATACTATCATCACCGACAATGGCGGCAATTCGACAACCAAGACTTCAGAGATTTCTGTGCAAGATTTCACATCACGCACCGACTGACTTCGGTCGGGCATCCACAGTCCAACGGCGAAGTCGAGGTGACCAACCGGACCTTACTCCACGGACTCAAAACCGACTAAATGAAGCCAAAGGCCTCTGGGTCGACGAGCTAGGCTCCGTCCTGTGAGCTTACCGGATGACCCCCCGCATTCCGACCGGGGAGTCGCCTTTCAGCTTGGCCTATGGGACGGAGGCGATGATCCCACTCGAGATTGGACTGCCGTCTACAAGGGTCGAGCGGTATCAAGAGCGGACAACTCCGATTGTCGGAGGGCCGACCTAGACCTCCTCCCCGAACTGCGAAACGAGGCTCAACTTCGCATGCTTTTTACCGACAGAGGTAGCCCGGTACTACAATGCAAAGTCAGACCAAAGCTTTTCAGGCCTGGTGACTTAGTCCTGAGAAAGGCAGAGGTCTCGAAGCCCCTGGACCAAGGGAAGTTGGCTCCAAACTGGGAAGGGCCCTACACGGTCGCAGATACCTATGGTCCGAGGGCCTACCGACTGGAGACTCTGGAGGGAAACCTATTCTCCGGACGTGGAACGCCGACAATCTGAAGTTGTATCACCAATGAACTTTGTACCTGTCCAGTCGGAATACAAATCCAGTTTGAAATCTTGGAGTTTTAACTCTTGACTAATGATCGACGCTCACCAAGGTCGAGCCCCGACATGCCGACTCGACTTGGTATCGCCTGAAACCGACGACCCCATCGTCGGTGACGCATCGGACTCTTGCGAGGACCGATATATCTACATGGACGGGGGTCACACTCCTTCGACCTCCGACGACACATCGGACTCTTACGAGGACCGACACATCCATATTGACGGGAGTTGACACTCCTTCTACGGTCGAACTTTCGGGCCAGACCATCGGCTAACATGCCGATCGAGCCCCGACCAAAGAAAGGTGGAATGCCTGCGCGACCGCCGTCGCGACTCCCGACCGAGCTACGGCCGGTCGAAGGATATTCGGCTTGCCACCGTCTATCGCACAATGCGACCTCAGTCGCATTCATGATTCACCGACCGGGCTACGGCCGGTCGGAAGATATTCGGCTTACCATCGTATATCGTGAGGGCAGTACAGATACCGACACAAGGGTATCGGGGTCCGACTTATCGGTGCTCCCTCGACTAAATGCGCCGGACGACATTCGACTGAACGCGTCGGAAGAGACCCGACTACCGAACCTTTATCACGGTCGGTCGGCTTCCAACCCAACAAATGCGCTCGACTCACGGTGGGGGAAAGAACGCCCGACTGACGACCTTGACTATCAAAGGCCGATCAAAAGTCGGGACTTGTCCTACCTTCGTGGCGGCACGAGTTGTCAAACGTCCTAACCGACCTATATGAGTTAGCGACTTACGAAGGCATTCTACAACACATAAGAGAAAGAAAAACAAGCAGAGAAAAAAGGTTCAAGTCCATTACTGATTTCATTCAAGATCAAAATAGACCTTACAAAGATAGGCCGAAGCCCGATTACAAGCCGGAGCAAAAAGCAAAAAGGAAAATCAAAGCCGACTAATCATCGGAGTCGGCCTCTTCCACTGGAAAGCGATGGGGGATAGTCGGCGGATCCGCTCTGACTTCAGCAGTCGGGGCCGACTGATCTTCGGTAGCCGGCTCTGCATCTTCTTCGGCTTCCGCCCTGGTGGAAAGGCCTTCCGACACTGGTTCGGCCGTCTCCTCCGCAGCTGGGGCCTCCGACTCTGGCAGAATACGCTGCTGAGATCAAGTTCGCGTACAGACCTCGAACGGCTTCCCGAGCATCCTCGTACCCGACCCGATACGAGAGGAAGCCGCTCTCCAGAAGTTCTTCTCGGTACTCTTCCGAGTCCCGAAAGTCTTCGACGGCCCGACCCAGGGCCTCCTTCGCCGACTCAGCCTCGGCCTTTGCGATCTCCGCGTCGGCCTGGGCGATGGTTAAGCCTTCTTCGACCTTGGCGAGGTTTCCGAGACTTACTCGGAGTTGCTCGCGGTCGGTCTCCAGCTCCTTAGCGAAGCTGTCTCGCTCATGCCGAAGCCGGCGAATGGTCCGGACTTCTTCTTCGCGTCGTCCCTGGCCGACTGCAGCTCCGACTCCGACGATGCCAAGGCTCCCTTGAGTCGGGAGACCTCCTCCGTAAGTCGGGAGACCTCCCCCTCAAGTCGGCCCTCCCGGATCGGTCGACTGTTGCAGCTGGTCGACCAAGATGACTTTGTCGGCTTCAAGGCCCGCGACCTTGTCTCTCCAGGCCGCACGCATGTCGCCGAACTTTCTGTATCCGACCTCTAACTCGGATATGTTGAAGACCAGCTGTACAGAATAAAAATCGACCGTTAAGGACCAAACTTACGGAAGCTGCATTAAAAAGCAAGGGAAAGGGGAGCTTACCCGAATCATCATCGGATAAAATGAAGACAGCATGTCAGACACACGCTGGTTCTTCATTGCATCGATGTTGGCAGGAAGGAGGAGCGCTGGCACAATTTCATGGCCAAGTCGTGGTTGGCCAGGCCCGACGCACCTTCGGGAAGTGGGAAGTCGGTCGATCCTCCGCCAGCCAACCGACCTTCGTCGCCCGACGCCATGGGGGCCTTGCCTCGATCGGACGACCAAGCCCTGACATCGGAGATCGACGGCAGGCTTGAGCCCGATCGAGTCTCCGCCGACGGTGCGGTGGCAGCAGGCGCCGGTCGCTCGGGTCCGCGAGCCTCCTCCCGATCGTCATCCGCCTGCTGGGCGGTCGGTGCGCCGTCTACGGACTCAGCAGCCCATCTTTCAGGCGAAACGGCGCCCTCGCCCGACGGTCCCTCGGACGGGACTTTGACGAGCACTGTCAGTGCTGACAGTGCAATGACCGGCTCCGCCTCCGACCCAGTCGGTTCGCTCGGCGAAGCCGCACGGGGCCTCTTGGGAGGCTGCGACGGCCCGGCGCCTTGCGCCGGCCTCTTCCTCACGGCGTACTGACGTACGTCGGCTGCCGTCAGTCGTGTCCTCGGCGGCATATCTGAAAAGGACGGTAGATGGTCAGTGCCGAAAAGAAAAAACAAAAAGAAGAAAGAGGGGTAAGGAAAATGAAAAACCGACCTAAATGGGGGATCGGGCTAAGGCCGGCGTCGTACAGGGCCTGCTCGGTGACAAGCTCGCTCTGCTTCGGCATCGAGATGTCCTTCAGCCGGTGAAAGTCCTCCCGATCTTCAGCCTCCACCCGACTGTTCTCGTTCGGCTCGGTTCGGGGATTCTCCCAACGGACGGGAAACCCCAAGAAGCGGAAGACGACGCAAAGAAGAACTGGTTCTTCCATCCGTGAATGGACGATGGAAGACCAGTAATGAAGGAGAGCCTTTCCGAGGAACAAAGTACCACCACCCTCGGGCTTTAGGATGGGGTCGGAGGATGAAGAAGACTCGGAAAAGAAAGATCCGAGGTTCGGTCGGCAAAAGCCGACACAGGAGTGCAAAGCTGACTATCAGCCGAACCGAGTTCAGCGCGAGTTGTGCCGGGCACAGCCCGTAATAGTCGAGGATATTTCGGACGAACTCCAGAACCGGGAAGCGAAGGTCGGCCTGGAGGTCCTCCAAGTAGAAGGCCACCTGGCCCTCGGGCGGGCTGTTGACCTGACCGTCGGCGCCAGGGGCGAACAGCCGAAACTGCTCCGGGATGCGGTACTGCTCCCGGAGCCGATCGACGTTCGCCCCGAAGTGAAGAAACCTCCACCTCCGGGGTCGATCGAGTATCGTCGGTCGGCTCTCCCGACCGACCACCTCGTGGAGACGTCCTGGCCATGGGTCCAGACGAATGGCAGAAAAAGAAGAAGAAGAAGAAGGAGACGGAGAAGACGATGGAGAAGGAACTACAAAGGAAAAGAGAAGCAGAGGAGGGTACCTGGAGCAAGGACTCACGCGGGCAGAGTCTCGACAGTGAAATGAGGAGGGTAAAAAAAAAACTAAGTGGGGACGACCCTGTATATATAGTGCCCCCGACGGTCGAGATGAAGGCACGACCAACGAGGACTCCTCAGATCCTGTCGCGTGGCGTCATCCGGGCCGTCGTCCGACGGTTCGACGCACCTGCCTTCAGATCGAGCCACGTCACCTCCATCCGCTCCAGCGAACCCGTCCCAATGGCCGCACGCCCCATGGCGTAAAGGCCGCGACGTTTCGTATCCCCGAAGTGACGGCGGGAACGGCGGTTCCCCTTCCCGATGGGATGAGATGTCTGACACCGACATGATGTCTGACACCGGCGGGACGTCCGACACCTGCAGGACGTCCGGCACCGACATGACACCTGACGCCGATGGGACGGGGCATCTGACACCGACTGGACATCTGACGCCGATGAATCGCTCGGCATTCATGAGACGCCTGACATCGTATCAACCCGTGGTACGGTCGGAATTTGGCATACGACAAATTCACTCCTTTTCGTCCGGCATTGCTGCCCAAATGAAGGCATCGGTCAGCGCACCGTCCGACTTAGGAGTGGAGGGAGGCAACTGTTGGAGAATACCGACCGACCCCGCCCGTACCGACTTATAATCGGACCGACGGCCGACCGACTGACCGACCGACCGACCCGACCGACCGTCCGACCAACCGAACGCCATCACCGGCCAATTAACGGCCCTTAACCGACTGAGGATGTATCGGTCGGGCATACTTTTCTCATTCTCCCGACCGACTGAACCTGAAAGTCTGATGGCCGACTCTCACAACACGCCCGGCTGGCCTTCGGAGGAACCCCAATCTCCATCCGATGCCACACAGCTGGCCACCGACCTAGGGTCGGTCGACTCTTCCGATCGCCGTACGACTGCCACAAACTGTCAGCCCTGACAACGGCATGCGGCACTGCCGCCTAGGGGCATTGTCAACCCTAGTGATTTGACAGTCCCACGGCGATGTGACACTTTTACGGCGACTTTGACAGTCTACAGTGAGTTGACAATTTCTCAATTGTTCGCGCTATTAATGACGGCGCCATACCACGCTCCACTATATAAATGGGGAAGGCAACAGTGCAGGGGACTTCGACCTCGACTTCGACTTCGAAACCACAGGCTTGCTCCCCCTCTCTCTCTCTCGATTGAGCTCTCTGTCCTCATTTCACTGTTGTCCAGTCACCTCTCTGACTTGACCGTCGGAGGGTCCTCGCCGGAGCCGCCTCCGGTCAGTGTGGACTTCCCTTTTTGCAGGTGCTCGTTTCCCGACGATCAGGCGACGAGGGGATTGGCCGCAACAGTAAGCAAAAAGGCATGATATAATAACATGATCGGAATCTTCACCATATTAGTATAGAGATCACAATAAAGCATATTGTCAGCAATAATGCCCCTTTGATTGAGAGAAAGTTTGCAAGGTAAATAATTCCGTAATAGTTTCCAAAGAAAGCATTTCACTCTCATTTGAACTGAAAGTTTCCAAATCCATTGAAAATTTTGTGGGTCATGATTAATAGAATTTTGTGCTGAGATTACTGTAGCAATATCTGGTACAAAAACTTTAGAAGAGGCTATATGAAACCAAGTAAGCTGATCAGGTCATGGATGCAAGAGAATCGGTATTTGCATGATGGCACATATCATATCAGCATTAAAGCAAGTTGCGAGGGCCTGAACATCCCATTTATGATCAGTAGATATGAAATCAACAACTTGAAGAGAAGCTCAGTCAATTTCAGCATTCACAAAAGTAAGAGATCTAGATAGTGACACATTTGAGAGCTAGGGATCATGAAACACATTGACAGAGGTGCTGGTGCTCACCATCCAAATTAAGTTTTGTTGCAGCTAGGCTCCAATGGTGCTAATTTTAGACCAATTAATCGAAGATCTGTGATAGCCCATCCAAGTGCTTATAAATTTGTACTTTGAGGAGACTAATTGGGCCTAAAGTGAGGTAAGATGAAGGATGAGATTAATAGCAATTTTTTCTATTAGGACCAATTGTCTAATGCGCAAGGATTGCAAACCAAGGCCACCTCTATTTTTAGGTTTACAAATCTTGCCCGAAGAGAGAAGGTGGAGAGCTCGTTGTTAGATGCATGGCCCTATACGAAGGCATGAAATTTTTTTTTCCAAGAATTAAGAACAGAAATAGGCACATGGATGGAGGCCATGGTATATAGAGGAATGGATGCTAGAACGAAGTGAAGGAGGGTAGTTCTGCCTGCAAAAGAAAGAGATTTTCATTTTCATGCAACAATTTTGCTCTCCAAATTTCTTATTAGGTAGCCAAAATCAGTTGAAGATAGAAGAGAAGCAGATAAAAGGATCCCTAAATAGTTCTAAACTCCTCTTTTAACCCCAACCTAAAAAGGTGAAGAATCTGATCTTTAATAGCTAAGGCAACTGAAGGGCTAAAATATATATGAGATTTGGACAAGTTGATAGCTTGGTCAAAAATAGAGCAATAAGTATCAACAATGAATTTTAAAGTGATAGCATCTCGAACTATGGCTCTCATAACAAGAAGACAATCATCAGCATAAAAAATGTGAGAAATATAGGACCTTGAGTCTTTGGTTGATATGTTCGAAAAAATTTGGCTTGGATAGTACTGTGAATATAAGACGATAATAATTTAGAGCAAAGAATAAATAAATATGGTGAAAGGGAACAATCTTGTCAAAGCCCACATATAAAAGAAAATCATTATGTCGAAGAGCTATTTATGAGAAGAGCAAGCAGAGGATGCATGATGCAAGCAAGAACCTAGAAAATAAACTTACTATGGACATTAAAGCTTTGAGGAGTTTAACCAGAAAATTCCATTGAACCCTGTCAAATACCTTTTCCATATCAAGTTTAAGAAGCATAAGGCAACATTTGGGTGGAGTATAGTGTAGGGACTATACTATATCTTGAGCCAATAAAGTATTATCAATAATGCTTCGACTTGGTACAAAGGTAGCCTAGGAGGAAGAAATAAAATGATGTGTAACCTTGGACAACCGGATTGCGAGAATTTTAGCAGCAATTTTATATATAGTGTTGCATAGACTAATAGGCCGAAAGTCATTAGCAGCCCGAAGATTAGAAATTTTTGTAAGTAGGGCTATACGATTTTGAAAAAAATGAATGATGGCAGCAATAGCTTTGAATTTAATGAGATCTCAAAAAATTTGAAAAAGAATGACTGAAATCCATCTAGTCTAAGTGTCTTATCCAAGTGCAGAGAGAAGACAGCATACTCAATTTCATCAGATGTAATGTCAGAAATTAAGATATCATTTAGAGAAGTTGTGAGAGAATGAGACATATGAGAGATATCTAACTCCTCAACTTGCAAATGGAGACCCAACGATCTATAAAATGATGAAGAAGTAGGTTTCGGATATCATCCGATCGATTGAAGATGTAAAATCAAGTTTTGATGATGCCTTAAAATAGTGGATCGATGGAAATAGTTGGTATTTGCATCACCATCCTTGAACCAAGTAATTCTAAACTTTTGCTTCCAGAAAATATCTTGCATACATAAATTTTTGTGAAAGGCCCTCAACAAAGAAAGTAATGAAAGATGTTGGTGTAGAGGTAGACCACCTTGTTTGGCCTCAAGGTCTTGAAGGGAAAGGATACGAGAGTAGATGTGATCTGCAGTGCGGAGGACATTGTCAATCTTCTTTTATTCCAATGACCAATATGCTTTCAAACATTTTATAATAGTAAAGAAAGATGGTCTATAGGAGGACCAACAAAGTCAGAGTGCCTAGCTTATTTGACTATATCTCGGATGTCATCACAAAAAGTCAGAATTTTTCAAATCTGAATGATGGTTTTCGATGCTGCTGCTTATGAGTGACAGTGAAAAGGAGAGGACAGTAGTCTGAAGCAAATTTAGCCAAATGAGCTATCTAAGACTTAAGATAAAGACCATACCAAGTATTAGTTCAAACACCTAATCAAACCTTTCCCAAATCCTCGCCAGCCCAAGTTGGTTGTTACACCAGATATGCTTAGGCCCTTCAAAACCAAGATCAATAAGATCGGTTTCACATATGACTAATTTAAATTCCTTAATGTCCTGATTTGCTTTGAAGGGTTTGCCTCTCCTTTTATCTTCAGTAGAAAGAATAACGTTAAAATCACCAATAAAAAGAAGGGGAAGATAAACTTGAAGAGCTTTAACAATTAGATCTCATATGATATGTCTTTGAATACTACTAGTACTAGCATAGACAACAACAATGATCCATGAGGAGTCTTGGGTAGGAGTAATAAGACCAAAGTAGATTTGTCTATCAACATGAAAACAAAAAAAATCTGATCCAAAGATTTTTTCCATGCAACAATAATTCCTCCTGGGAGGCCAATGGATGGCATCATGTACACATTCCAACATTCCAAGAGGGGCCCAAAATACGATTAATGCATGGTAAGGCCTGAAGAGTGAGCCTAGTCTCAACAATAGCCCAAATCATAAGATCATGGTGCATAATTAAGGACTTTACATTTTGAGCAAAAGAGGGTTTCACTGCACCTTTGTAGTTTTAGAAGAGAATATTCATTAAGGAGTAAGGAAAGAGGAGGAGAATTTACTCTCTCCAACTTTCATCAGAAGACATAATAGCTTCTTATAAGGATAAGCCCTTTTTTAAATGTCCAAAAACATGAAGCACTTAAGGAGTAGATGAACCTGAGGATCTATCTTTAGTGGAAGGCACAGTCAATTGATGATGAAGATCATGTAAATAAGTTTGCTGAGCATAGGCAGAAGCAAAAATATTTTGACGACGAAGATCATGTAAATAAGGTTGCTTATGATATGTTGCTATTAGTGGGCTTAAAAAGACTTTATATATAAGCATTATATGCTCAAGCACAAAGTAGATGTAAGGCTCGAAATCAATTATATATTGTTAACAACCCTGAAGAAATAAGGATGGTGATGTTAATTAAATCTTGGACATATTTGGTCGAGGAGAGTTGAACTTAAGAATGGCAATGAGAATGAATGAATATTATTCTATTTGTTTGATTGAAGGAAATTCCATTCCTTTATAGAATTTGATTTTAGAAGAAAATAAAGATTGTTCAAATCTTCCAAAACCTAATCTCTATTCTTTCTAGTATTCAAATTCTATTTTGATTTAGATTTAGATCACAAACCAAATACTTAGGAGATATGACCATTCCAATTCAGATTCTGACCACAATCCAAACATGCCCCTTATAATTTTTATATGCAATAAAGTATCAATCTATTAAAAAAAAATTACCTTCATCTTTTTTTTTTTTGCTGATTTATCTGGTAGATCAACAGCAAAATAAAAAGGCATAAGTAATCTTTTTTTTGGGGGGGTTGATTCATCTAATAGATCGACAGTACAACAAAAAGGCATAAATATTTTCTTGAATAAGATACTAGATAACTATAATATTATTCTTTTTAGATTTCAGGCTTCTCTCCTCCGCATGAAATATTATTTGGATTGATTTATATAATGTCAGTTCATCTTTATCGGGTTCTACATTATACTAAATTATTTGCAGTCGTGCTTTTTTTTTTAGATTAAACATACGGGTCTAACGTGGAATCATTCACAATGTCTTTGTTTATCCTTTTCTTTTTATCAACTTTTACGACTCATTTGGTTTGAGAAAAAATAGAGGAGAAAAGAGGCAATTTCTAAGAAGTGAAGAGGGTTCTCTTGTTTAGTTGGAGTTTTAAGAGGAGAGAGAATAAAAAAAACTCTTTCAATGAAAAATTACTTCTTACATTTCATGAAAAGTAAAAATCTATAGAGAAGGTAGATTTTAGAACTTTCCATGGGATGGAAAGTGATGGTGCTTTTTTGTTTTCCAAAATATTCTTTTAAAATCTATGACTAAGATTTTACAAAATATCATAAATAGTTAAGATGAAATATTGAATAGCGATAGTATAATATTATATTAATATTTATATAAATATAAAAAAATATATAATATTATATTATTAAGATATTAATAAATTTATTTATATTAAAATATTAATATTATTTCAACATAATATAATATATATTAATATTATATGAATATAATAACATATTAATATTATTTTTATAACACATTAATATTATTTTTATATTAATATAAATATAATATTATTATTTATATAACATTTAGGAGCAAAAATATATAGTATTATATGGGTATAATAGTTATTCTATATAGGCTTTTCCATAAAATGGGCACTTTATAAGTTACTCTTCAATAAGTTAGTTTTTCATGATGAATCAAATATATCAAAATTTTATTTTTAAGAAATAATTTTTTAATAAAAAAATTTTTTTCATGAACTAAACAAATTTTATAGGATTGAGCTTTCATATGGTTTGTTTGTTTTTATTGCGGTTCAACAGCAACTGCTATCTTGTTACAATTGGACTAATATTTTGGACACCAAATTCAAAATCCAAAATTTAGCGGAACCCACAAACTCAAAATCCCTCCTTAGCACATTTCATAACAACTTTCTAAAATTTCTTCAACTAAAAGGATTTAACATTTTTTGATCAATATATTATACAGATTTTAGGTTCAGCAGAATGCAGAACAGTGATTTGAAGCATTCTTTGGAGATTTGCCGGTCCGGATGGTGACTTGGGCTCCTTGCCGGCCTTCTCCAACTTTGAGGGCAACAGCACCAAGTTAATGCTTGGAAGAACCTCTCCATCGGCAATGATCAGCCTAGCTAGCAGCTTCCCTGGCTCCTTTAAGTAAATCATGTATCTTTTTACTTAAAGATTTGTATCAAATACTAGTAGATATGTATTTAAAAAAATTTACAGTATATATCAAAAAGTCGATGAGTGCGTATTACTTTACCATATAGTATATATTGATGAATATAATATTTTAAAAATTATATATGAATTTAATTAGAGATATATATTAGATTGCTAGATGGCTAATTTATTAATATATATTATCTGATTATGTATTATGTATTGATGAATTTTATATTTTAAAAATTATGTATTAATTTATTTGAAAATATATATTGATTTGTTGGATGATTGATTTATTTAGTATGTATCATTTCACCGTATAATATGTATCAATAAAAAATATATTATAAAAATAAAAAATATCATATTTTTTTATTTTTAATTATAAAATTAATAATTTTATTAATAATATTTTAATTTATATATATATATTTTAAAAATTAGTATCAGAAGAAATGTACTAAAATAGGAAACGCTCCTGTATGTTATTCAATAGTGCTCGCGCAATATGATTTTTGTTCTAACAAGCGGGCGGGAGAGCAGCGAGAGTTTTGAAGCGATCAATGTTTAATTAATATAGGCTGACATGGCTGATCTACATGAGCAGCCACATAAGCACGTAATGGGAACGTGCAAGAGGCGTTCGTCGAGCATAGCACTACTGAAGCAGTAATTATTGTCTAGGCCACGTCCAGATAAACCATCCAAATCCCACGGTGGATAACACGCCATATTAACCCTTGTATGCACGAATTCCCGATTTCACGTTAGCCACCATGCACGTGCCGAGATTTGTGCTGATCATGGGCGTGGTCCAGCAATAATTCTCGAAGGAAACGAGTAAGTGGCGTTCGTAAGCATGGCGCCACTCAAGCAAACGGCAACAGTTCTTCTCTCTCGACTCTCGTGCTTTTTTTCACTCACCGCCGGTCTTCACCTATTTAGGTCACGCGCGATTGCTTGGTGAAACCCTTCCACACCGACGCGCGTCATCATCTGCAGACGTTGACCTTGGCGCCTTATACCCGCAACGCAGGTGGGCCCGGCAATTAGTTGCACGTCAATGTCATCACTTGCTCACATCTCCTTTTGTCCTCGCGACCGTAACATGCTATACCCTATATATTTTTTTTGATAAAAACATGCTATACCCTCTATAGCCGAGCTCACGCTATCCGAGTCGCCAAAAGCGCTAGCCTGGGTATCCCGGGTCGTTTGCAGCGCGACAAAATATCCAAGCACTGACATTTCTCAGCTATAAAATACTTTTATGCGGACGTTGACTTGATGTATGCGAGAACACATCCAAAACTCCCGTTATTCTGCAGTTCTCACCGACGGTAGATCGAATGTCCGTATAAAAAATTATGTGGTTCATACGCTCCTGCGAGTTATCCCTCTATCATCTTTTTTTTGGTAAAAAGTTATTCTTCTATCATCATCCAGCAAAAACCGACCGTCGAGAGCCACGTGTCGGTCTCTATAAGGCCACTGAACCGGCACTTGCCGGTCGTCTCGTCCGAGATTCCCCTCCTTTCATAAACCCTATTCCTCTTCTCCGCCGCTATCCGCTTTCTTCTCTCCGTTCTGCCAGTCGGAAGCGCTCTCGATCGCTTTTCTTTTCCCCCAAATTCTCGATCTGTTCTCCTCTCTCTTTTTTTTTTGGGTGATTTGGAGCAGGGGAGCATCGGATCAGGGCTTGTTGGATCTTCTGACAAGGTTTCTGCTCTGCGAGCATCGACCATGCCTACGATGCTCGGGGAGTTCCTCCAGCGGCTTGCAACCCTGATCCCCTCAGCCACCTCCTTCCATGGCGGTTCTTGCTCTCATCGCCTGAAAAATCTCGAGAAGTGGAGTCGGCGTGGTAATTTGAGTCAGCAATAGCTTCTAGGAATGGCGGTACGGTTCTCTAGGTTTCCCCCCCCTTTTTCTCTCAGTTTTCTTCTCCAACGTCTAGAAATCTCTGGATCGATCTTGGGATTAGATCTTGGTGGTGAGGTTTGAGTCCGAGGAGTGTCTGGTTTGGATCTGGTTCCTTTCTTCAGCTGTCGGGAGGAGAGCGCGAAGTTTGGCGTGAGGTAATTGTCGATCTCTTTTTTATTTTCTATTTCCTCTCTTCCGGTTCCCGGTGTGCATTCTTATCTTCTTTTTATTCTGCATCATTATTCTGTTCTCTGTTTTCAATGTTCTGCTTTACGAGGTTTATTTTCTTAGGAAGGGTTCACTTTTGTCGGTTGTTGAATTCAATAACCTTCTTTCAATCTCTTTTTCTTTCTTTCTTCTGTTAACAAAGAAAATGTCTGATTACTGTTAAGGTCTAATTTGGCGCAGCATTGACTGTTGTTAATTTTGTTATACGTAGGTTTCCATTTTTAATTTCTCTTTTTCCATGCCTTTTGACCTCTTAAATCAGATATTTCTTTCAAGTAATCTGAGCTACATGGGACTCATGGTTTGTGCATTTTTTAGATTATCGGGGATCAATATACTTGATTGTTCATTGTTCTGCTATCAACAACTAGCATTCATATCGAAGATTTCTAAATTTAGATATTACCAAGAAGCGGTCCAATGTGGGGCAATTGTTTGTTCACATGCTAAATGACGTAGAACGGACATGTACATAACTTGATTTTTATTATATTTTTTGATGATCTGAAGTCCTCCTCCTTTTGATGTTTGTTTACACTTAATTCTTTACTTCTCAGATGGTCAGTTTAACGTAGTTTTTGAATGCAATAAGTTCATTCGGTAAGAGTCCTACAAGTGTGAAATGCACTCACCTGCATTATATGCTGTATCTCTTTTAAACAGCCACATTCTTCTCTTATGTAGATATTTTATTTTCTAATAATAGATGATTGCCCTTATTTATTTTTCTTTGTTTATTTGTCACAATCTTTAGACTGTCGATGCTTAGACCTATCTGAAACTGTGAAGATACTTGTGCATGAAATCTGAAACCTTCTCCTTTGCTGCCATCTCTAAAAACTATTATGATTCAGCTTTCCAAACATAGAAAACCAATGATCTCCACTACCATGGCCCACTTTTGCATGTTGCTGTGTCATCAATTTGCATTCTGTTTTGGGTTGTACATATTCATATATGTACATTATTCCTACATTATCAAATATGATATGTGCATGCATGTATGTATATATGCATCTAAATACTCCAGAGCATATATATTGTCCAAAAAAAGTGGATCTCGAGCTTGTGTTTGTATGAGTGTCCAGCAAGAGCTGTTTAATTTGTTAGAGGCATTGTGCAACTTGTCTTGTGGGTGCACAATATCAATCTCATGAACCTCGTACCACCAGTGGCATGCTAATATGTGAATACATTATATAAAGGCATCAACGGAGTAACAAACATACCCATTTCTGAAAATATACAAGCAAACATTGCTGGGCAATATTGCTTAGACATTTCAACTATTGTATTCATTTGTTCATTCATTAGCTTAAAGTGCTACCTCTCAAACTCCTGACACATTGATAACATGGTATACCGAGACACCACCACAACCTTTTACTTAAATAGTAGTTTGTTTAAGGCGGCCTCTGTTTTTTTAGATTTGTTCTGTGGGATTTTTTTTCAACCGATCCTATAAATTCGTGACTCTTTATCTGAACTGTTTACAAAGGACTAGTGCTTTGCTAGGATGAATGCAGCACAGCAAATTTGTTGTCTGAAAGATCTTTAATTCCAGTTGCTTGTATTTAAGGCAAACCTGCTTCAAACATGACCACCGCTTTTATCATGCAATAATGTTATCATTAGAAGCTTTGCTACATTTCTTTAAATTAAATATAGATGGCAAGTTTACTTGCAAGCATAAAAACAATAGCAGACATAAGATTGGAACTGTATGTCATATGTGATTTAGTGAATGTAAATTTTGTTGGTACAATTAATAATACTTTAGTGTCCTCTAGTTCTAGTCTTCTACTATTTTCTTTGTGGGACTAGTTATTGTATTTTATTCCACTCTCTGACTGGATCTCTTCACTGCCCCTAATATACACATCATGCATGCATACTGTAATTAGCATATGCCTGTGTGTTATTCAATGTTCTCTGTAACCACTGTCTATCTGCATGACATGCATACATAATAACATGTGCTTTCAGGTATGAGTTAACATTTTCTATCCAGAAAAGGACAGCATTACTTATGTAATGTCCTTTAGCTTCGATCTTCTACTGTTTCTTTTGAGGGCCAATGATTACTTTTCCATCTCCTATTTGAATTGCCTATACTTGGTCGGTCTATCACCATTTGATTTTTGTTTGATAGTAATTGAACTTAGAAGTTATTTACTACTTATAACTGTATTTTGCCATGTATCATTCTACCTAGCATGATCTGCTTCATGAATGTTGAGGTAATAAAATCTTGTATGGTCTTCCAATAGGAATTGTATCATCTAGTACGGACCACCCTATGCAGAGTCCTATGAGTGCGAGAAGGTTGAACTGGTCTCTTCAACAGGAAGCATGGTTATAACACTTCAAGATTTGTTTAAATCATTTATGTGTTTTATAGCATTTGATTAAGCTTCTAACAGTTTATCATCATTATTGCCTATCTAAATTTGTCATTCTTGTAGAATTTTTTTCTGTTATTGCATAACTATTTTTGCCATTTGGGTTATCATTTGTATCTGGATCTTTCCTGTTCTGATGCTGCAAGCTTTGTTGTTAATGCCGATGTACTTGATTTTCTTGCTGATGATTTTCTTCCTTTATTTGCTTCATCCTTCACAACTTGTGGATTAACAGTTTCTGAAGTTTATTAAAAGGGTTATTCGTGAATTGATCGTCTTTTATATGTAACAGGAATTGATGTATTTATGGTATTCACATTGTCGTGAGAATCATATTAGATGATTTTTTGTGCAATTTTTTTTTTTTAAAAAAAATATCTTTGGCTTACTATCATGCTACTTTGAATAAATAAGATGGATCAATTTTTAACATAAATGCTCTGACAGTTCTCATTACAATAGCATCTGGATGGACGGTTCCACTCCTTGCGCTAATGTGGTTTCTGGAGATATTGGTTGTGGGACATATGTATATAGCCTTACCTGTGAGAAATCACATGTAGAACTTAAAAAGTGTGCATGTTGCAATATGAGAGAAACTGCTAAGATCACACATCAGGAGGCTCTTGACATTTCTACTGTTAGCGAGGAAGATCATTGTGTAGTGCAGGAGGCTGCCTTTGCTCCCAGTGCATTCCTGCATGTTCCAAATCTTGATGGAGGACTATCTGGCCCTAATGCAACTTCTGATCAAGATAAAGCACTCGATTCAAAGGAAATCAAAAGCTGCCAAGAGTCCTGCCATTCTGTTTCGTTTGATGCAATCAAATACAAAAGCTTGAGCAAATGTGCAACATTTCCTTGCTCGTTGGAGATACCATTGGTTACTTTGTCAATCAAGGAAAATAACAAGGAATCGAGCATAGAAGTACAAGGCCTATGTTGTTCCACATTCGAGAGTCCTGCTTATGCACGTTCAATGTCTCTGCCTGTATGTTACTCTTATCTAATTACTTTTTATTTATTTAATTGGTAACTACAATAATGTAGGTGTACTTGGTGCTCTCCGTCATATGATTCACCTGTCATTCTTGACATACTGGTTGATTTCTAGTTTTATGAGCAGTGCAAGAGAGGTCAAAAATTCATAAGATACCGACAAATATGTCAAGAATAATATGAATGAATTCATATTCAGTTGACTTTTATATCTGTTATGGAACAAATTCATGGCTAAATGGTAAGAAAAAAGTAATTTTTGTCTTTTATGTTAGGAACTGCATATAACTCCTCCAGAAGATAATCTATGCATACAACCTCCATGACCTTTTCATATTGTATCCTAGACACCATCTATATGTTTGCTCCATGCTCCATTGTCGGTGTATGTGTGTGTGTGTTGAGATAGATCTTGTGTGTTTTGGGGAAATCTTCGCATTTGCGAATTGCAGATAATACAGAATTATGCCAGTACTCCAGTACTGAGTTTTTCTGTCTTCGCTACTTTCCTTTCTGTGTATTTTTATTTGTTTAATTACATTTTGACATTCTCTCTCTCTTCTCTCCTCTCTCTCTATCTGTGTGTGTATGTGTGTCATCAATAATGTCTAGTGAAGTCACTCTGCAAAAATGGATTTGTGAAGTGCCAATTGGGTTATCTATGCATAATCGTGTGCATTTTCTATTGTCGAGTCACAGTGTATCATGTGATTTATTATTATTCATAATTTCCATAAATATTAAAATCAGGTAAATCCTGTACAAAGCATTTGTGCATCAAAAAGTTGTCCATGGTTTTAATCTTGAAAGGCAGCATACGTGCAAGGTGTCCTTTGGAAATTTCAGATTTGTTATTCCAAATTTATTGATGACGCTGACGTTTGTTTCAGAGTTCTTTGAAGCTTGTTTCTGCCATCAAGGGAGGTCGTGCACAAAATGGGATATCCCCACAACGAAGCCACATGTGAAATGGGCGCCTGAGGTATATGATCCACCTGCCACATCCATGTCGCACACCGTAAAGAAGAGCCATCAACAACGTCCCAAGGCCAAAAAAAAGAACCACAAGAACAAGCACAAGGTCAAGTCCTCTCGAGGAGGTGGTACTGAAAGGAAACATGCAAATCGCTGCAGTACTAGCAATGCGTCCGAGCCTTTGGATCGGAGGTTTCTTTCCAGCTTTGTTTCTTTAGATGGCATTATGTCCCCGCCGTGCATCTGAATTATGATTTCGAACAGTCTTTGTATTCTTCAGGTTACCAGCTGCTGGAGAAAGGTTATTGTCGGATGGATGTGGCAATACTAATGCGGAAGTCTTAGAGTATGCAGTTAGCACTTGCGAATCTAAGTGCAGAAGCAGCTTCCTGAGGGAGGCAATTGCTAAAGTGCATCTTTCTACAGCTGAAGCCTCTTGAATAGACTTAATTTTGGCAATGTGGACGAACTATCAACTTGTTCATTGTAGATAAATAATGCATGATAAAAATCGTTTGTGTACCTGATAGTTTTGCCGTGATCGTGAGAAGTTGCTATCTGGAAGGTTATTAGTGGCTTGAAGACGGTAAAACTGTATATACCCACAAAAAAAAAAAAAAAAAAAAAAAAACAGTAAAGCTGCAGTGATGTTTCATGCTTTCAAATTTAGAAACTGAACAATGCGTTGTTGTTTTCGGATGTTTGATAGATGATGGATTTTTGTTAAGCGGATGTTTGATAGATGATGGATTTTTGTTTAGCTGGATGACCGGTAGTTCAGGAGCTTTTAGTTGCCACCTGTAATGCATTGTGTGTTATATATCCTCACGCCTTTTTATTACTGCCGACGCACCTGTTACATAATTATCGGTGGGCCGGGGAAGATGACCCCCTCCCATTGTAATTACGCTGGATGTGTTGCTTGTAACTGGAAGGTTGTGACCGCTGATAACAGCCTACATAATGCACACCAGGTCCAGTTTCTTCTACTTTCCTTCTGCCTGCTGGAAGTCCGCTATGGGAAAGCTTGTACATAGGATAATAGGAGTGTCAGGCGTCACCCATCAGCAGTCGCTGATGGGCTAGTCTGAGATAATGACATATCCATGCTTTTTTTTAGGGTCATTCACATGATCTATACCACCGCCGTGCTGTTGTACAAGTCAGGGAATTCCTCTTCTGCCCAGGCAAGAGGCAGGATAGCGGTCAGACAACCACATCTACCTGGTTGCTCCCTCTCCATCGCCATAATCTAGGGTCCGTTTGGACGAATAAGCTTCAAAATCTTATAGGAAACATAGGTTTAGATCAATAAAATCACTTAAATGAGGTTTAACCCAGTCCGTTTTTATAAATATAAAAGCCATGGTGCTGCTCTGAATATTATAGGGAAAAAAAGATCTCAGTTGAGACTTATTTATAAAGACCGGTCTCGGTTTTATTTAAATGAGAAATTTTTTATACACTGCATACGTTGTTAAAAAAATATCGTTCTATATATATAGTCACTGTTTTTCAACATGTATATAATATTTATAATTTTATTTTTATATTTAAAATTTTGAATGATAAAATATTTTTTTTAAAAAAAATTATGACGATCATATTATGACATTCTACAGTTAAATTAGGATTTTTATTTATAATTTGGCTATAGGATGTTACAAAAAGAGAATCGTCATTTAAAAATTTTATAAATTTTTAATGACAAAATATTTTTTTTGTATGATTTTTATAAAAAAATTATGATTTTTTGTATGTAAAAACTTATAATTTGATTACAGGATATCGCAGGATGTTATAATTTTTTTAAAATTGAAGGGATATTTTTATCATTTAAAATTTTAAATAAAAAAATAAAATTATAGATATTAATTATATTATTAAATATATATTAAAAAATAATAGTTATATCTTACATATTTTAAGATAGTTGGATGATATTTTATATTATTTTATTAGACCATATACGGTGCATAAACGTTTTCTCTATTGAAATAGGTGTACTGGTCCAAATTTATAGATCCATGGGATTTTGATCCAGCCATCCTAACAGATCCAAATATCTGCCGTTCTATCACTTCATTTGTTTGGGCCGGTACTCAATTAACTTTTCCCTAACTGATCTGGGGATGGTAGTGATCAGAGCCGTCCATTCTTTTTCCCGGAAACAGTCGGCTGGGTTCGGGTTGTATTTTTGGCGCGAAAGCATGATTGATCTTCTTTTTGTGCGATGCCGGCCGTTGGATCGCGTCCCACTTTCATCTCAAAGGACTCCGAACTCCCCATTCATCCATTAGCACAGACCTCCAATCGAACGTTGTGAGATCCAACGGTGGGTTCGCACTAAAGCTACAATCCCTGTACGCAGTCGGCCCACGTCGGTCGGTGTCGGCTGCACAAGATGAGCATCTCTCTCACCGGATGGTGACCATACCGAAACCGGTGTACCTTACCATATTCGATAATTCGAAGAAGGGGCTGGAGCCTAGGGTTTTAGCAGCTTAGCTCCTCTTTCTCCGCCTCCACTCTGCCATGGCGCTCTCCTCCTCGCTTGGACTTCGCCGCCTCCTCCTGAGGGCATCGCCTTCCTCTCTTCCTCAGTGGAAGCGGTCCTTCTCTCCCGTCCGTCAAAGCTCCTCCTTTCCTTCGGACGACGATGCCGCCGGCGGCAACCTTCCTCCCCTCACTACCCCCAAGCTCTTCGTTAGCGGTGAGCTTTAGGGTTTCTCTCTCTTACCGTATTTCTTGTGATTGCGTCCCGAAAATCTTTTATTTCCGTGAGTTCGCATCATTCGTTTCGAGAAAACATCGGGCATTCCTTGTGTTCTTCAGATTAAATAAGATTTACATCTTTGTTTGCGGATTTTTTTTCTGCTTATATTCTGGTTCTTGTTAAAGTTATCGCCTTTAGTTTGTTAAGCATTTTGATTCTTCGCTGTAGTGGTGGATTTTGGATTTTAATTTGCAAAGAGTGGTTAGGGTCTCTCACCATGTTTCATATCCCACTTTTTGGGGTCTAGAATCTTTGTTTCTGACCGAGGATAGTCATAGCAATACATATAGTAGTTGCTTCTCAGCTTCTCTTCGTGAACTATTACACTTGCTTACTCGATTTTTCTTTCTTATAAATGGATGCTATTTTTATTGGCATGACCTTTTCCAGGCCTCGTACCTCTCTCATGGGCATAACTGCGTTTTGAGCTATTGATACTAGTGATATTATATGGCGTTATTCTTTTGCTTTGTTGTTGGTGGCATTCGAATTTTTGAACCAATTTAAGGAACTTGATATGTCAGGACATAAAGGATACAACAGTTATCAGAAAAACTAAATGAGGCAAAAGTCTGATGGGAGAAAAAAGTGGCAAACTTGTACGTCATGAAGCAACAGAAAAGAATAGAAAGAAAATCTTGTTGCTTGGATGTGGCGTCTTTGCATCTTGTGAGCTTTAGTTTCAAATTTAAAAGCAAAAAGAATCAGGGAAAAGGTTGAACTATTTCTACAGTATTTCTATGATTAAAATGTTGAAATTTTGGTTTACTTAGGAAACTGCGCTATTAAGTTGCATTAAAACTTTGGAAACTGGGATACCAAGTTGCATCTGCAGCAGAAAACAATAATATCACCAGGTTGCAATAAATAAATAAATAAATAAATATTTTTTTGGCAGCCATTAGAAGTAGATGATGAGTGATCTTGTCAAGATAATTAAAACATTTTAACAAACAACTTTATACAAACTTTTAGAGCATTTGTTATATTTGAAGGGTAGATGAATTTCTTGACACTGGAAAACCTTATAACACAACTGCATGTGGTGCTGCCCCAACAATAGCAATTGTCTCTCAATTTGGGGGAGAAAAGAAATTTAGGCATACCCATGCTGGTCTTCTATAAGATTTAAGTTTATACCTATGGGAAAAAAAAAAGAGACTGAGGAAGCATAATATCTCACAGGTGTTTGCTTGTGAATAGCGTTATGTTCTGCAAGCTAATGCATATGCTCTCCATTCGAATGTGATAAACAAGTTATAATAGTAAAAACAAGAATTACTTTTCTGAAAACCAGATTGCATGTATCTGAGGCAGAAGTTTGCAGTATGCTGGATTTACTGGGCAATCCCGTAAATTATGTCAGAGCAAATCTTTTGAGAATGATGGAGACAAAATCATTGAGGGGAAGGCACTGAAGCTCAATTATTAGATCATCTTTTGTTGTATTTAGGGAAAAAATGATTCATACAGGAAGCTGATTTTGTTGGGATGCTTTGGTTGAAGGAAGAGGAAAGACCAATATTCTTAATTGCTTTGGAGTAGTTCATGCTGGATAACTTGTTGCAGGCCTGTGGAAGGGTTGCTAGCATCAGTTTTGTTGTGCATTCATGGCCATGTACTGTTGGATGCTTAAGATGATAATATAGTATTGCCCATTGAAAATGGGATACGCGAAGTCATCCAACATTATGTCATTATATGCTCATCTTGATTGTGTATGTTAATTAGAATTAGAGGTGTATTCCCACCTTCTTTCCAAAAGAAAGCAAAATTGCTATGCCACTTATCTTTATCATATATCTATATCACATATAGTTGTCAGGCTGTAAACAAGATCCTTTTATTGGAGCATCTTATCATATTGATGGAGTTATTGTCAAGATGGAGGCATGCGAACACTAATTGAGGGTTTGCAATCAGCATAAAAAATATCAGTGTATTGAAATCTTGAGCATGCTTTGAAAGTGTTTGAGTCGGTTGACTATAGCATGTTCAAGTCTTGCAAGAGAAGAACAGAAATTTCCTTCTTTTCACTAAGTTCGAAGGGGGACTTGGATTCAAAAGGCTGGAATCTCTTAAGGGGTGCTATGTATTAACTTATTCTTAAATTTGAGAATTGTTAGGAGAATTTTATCTTGACTTGATCTCATGTCCTAATCAATTGGATTGGACTCTGTCCAATATTTCTGCTTAAAAAAAAAAAAAACTTGATGTCATGTCCTAATGAATTGGACTGGTCTCTATCCATCTTTCTGCTTAAAAAAAACTTGATCTTCATGTATAATGGTCCAGTCTAGGTTAATAAATACAAAACAGAGATCCAATGTCGTAATATTTCATTGGAAAATCATTCTTCATTCCTATTTTTTTTTTGCATTGACTTCTTTATTTCACTTTGTTGTTTGGTTTTCTCTGAGCTTGCAATGACAACATTTAGTTTAAAGGTTCTTCTTCATTTGATGTGCTTCTAGCGGGAAACAACAAATTGGACCTGATACCTCTTATGGGACAGCAACATCAACTTTAATGAAAATGCTCTTATTTGCTCCATACCACTATGTTTGTTACCCAGTTTCTATTGTTTTCATTAGAATCATAGCAATTTCTTTGGATCTTAGAAGTAGCATGTATGTCTTTTGCCGACAACTCATATGGTTTAATATTTTAAGTATTTGCAACATTTAAAACTTGAAAGATTGCTGGAATCCATTGGTTGTTGCAATTAAGAACTAACATCATCAGGAGCAAAGGGGAAAAGTTCTGACATAATCAATTGGCTTTCAGCAGACCACTTTGCTTCTAATAATTAGATGGAAAACCTTTCAAGTTTGGGACTATATGAATGATGCTAGCTTTCCTCTCAAGTTTCAATGTTTGCTCAAGATAGATGAATGCTTGTTCAAAGTGCACAATCTTTTCTCCCCTGGCATGCGATGAACTCAAACTTCTATGATCCCCTTCAAGTGCTTGCAATTGGGACCATCCTGTTAAATAATTGTGCCTTTGAGATGTCTAGAGAAAAGAAAAATATAAACTCTATATAAGATCCATTGTAACTGTTATGTAGCCCACTTTCCATGCTTTATATTGATTGTCACCTAACAGATGCAAATACTCGCTCCAAATCTACAGGGCAGATTAGTTTGGACTTCATGCTCTAAATAGTTGCATTTTCGTCATTTGACTAATGGAGCTTCACGAAGCAAGCGGTTTTGATTTCTCTCTTAGATCATGAAATCATTTCAATCTAATTTTTTCAGCAATAGCTAAGCAATGTAATGATAGCCATGAAGTCAATTAGAAATTCTTCTTAATATGAGAATAAGCATTCTTGTGCCTATGCAAGGTCTCACATGTATTCTGCAACATATGCAATAAATCCAACATAATATTCCACTTGCTTTAATAACTTCTTCCATGTGATACAGGGCTTTCAAGGTTAACAACAGACGAAAAACTGAGAGAAGCATTTTCTCCTTATGGCCAGCTTCTTGAAGGTACATCAATTTCTAAGCCGCAGCATGCTTATATGCTTCAATTCTCTTTTTTCTTGTACACAGGAACCTGAAAGTATTAGCAACATGGCTATCCTTTTTTTTTTTCTTTTTTTTTTCAGCAAAGGTTATTACCGATAGGGTATCAGGGAGGTCCAAGGGCTTTGCTTTTGTCAGGTATGCTACCATAGAAGAGGCTGACAAAGCACGGCATGGGATGAATGCTAAATTTCTGGATGGATGGGTTATTTTTGTTGATCCTGCTAAACCGAGAGAACCAAAACCACCACGTCCAGCGGCACCGGAGCCTTCCGAAACTGGTATAAGGACTAATAAAACAATTGGATGGTGTGGATGATTACGTCTGCATTCTCAAATTACAGTAGTTTTTTGCAAGGAGAGATGGAAAACAATTTTTTTTAAAAAAAAAATAGTGAAGGCATTATTAAGATACTGATGGACCGTTGGAGCATTGAAATTTCAGCATCATTTGACTGGGATTGATGACTCTTGAAATCTCTTTCTTTGTATTTTTAATTCAAATTGATTGTGTTGTAGTATTTGTAAGTGGAACTTCTAGGGGTTGCATTTACCTTTAACTCCTTGTTCAGCCTCGTGCTAAAAATTGGAGCTTTTTTTTTTCCCCCGCAAACAAATTGGATCCATATTTGCTGACTGGGACGTGTGTATTGGTGGTGATGCTTGAAACAAGAGTGCAAAATAAAAAAAAAGAACTGCATTCGTCGGAATATGCAAGACTTTTTGGAGACAGATGATTTGGATCAAGTTACTAATTATAATTTTTTACTAATATTTAATCTTAAAACATTTGATGTCACTGTAGAAATTCAGTTCCTTGCCAAGCTATTAATTTTATGGAACCAAATTTGGATAAAGTCCTATAATTTTCTCATAGGGGTCGTTTGGTTGTAGGTAATTTGGTATGGAAAAATGATTTGTATGTTAAATTATTATATTTAATATATATATAAAAAAAAGAGAGATGATAATAAAAATTGATGGGTCTAATACTTATTTTTCGAAGAGAAAATGTAAAATAAATATCATGATATTTGATAAATTTTGAAATGATAATAATTTATATTTCATAAAAATATCTCAATAAAATTGTATATGTAATTATTATATTTATTCTCATATCTTTATAAATTTAATCAATAAAAATTTTTATAAAAAAATTAAGATAGAAATGATATCATATAAAGGATTATATAATTATAGTCATTATATAAAAATTTATTGAAGATGATAATATTATTTTTATATTAAAAAATTAATTTTATGTCCAAAAATATATTTATAATTTTGATCATATCTTTACATAGATTTATCTCTAATCAAACGTAATAATCTTTTTTTAATATCATTTTTTAGGATAATTTTGCTATCAATCAAATATAATAAAAATTATTTTCTTTCATAATTATTTTTAAATAAATAGTTTTTAAGAATAAATAAATTATTCTATAATCTGACGTATTCTAATCAAACGGATCCTTGGTAATTTGTCTTCAAATGTTTAGTATCATCAGAAAAATAAGTTGCTAAACAAGCCAATAAACTCATGGAACTAATCATTTGAGTGATAACGCAAGCTCTCATCTATTTATATAAATATGATATGGTCTACTTCATTTAATTAGGAGAAAATAGGAAAGGCAAGATTCTGTAGGTTCTATACATTTGACATCCATGATTTATCCAGGCAATTGATCCATTGTTCTAGCAATGCGAACTTGTATTCTCAGTGCCTGGACTGGTTCTTGAGAGACTGACTATATCTGCTGGTTCCTGCTCCAAGATGTCAAGTAACGCTCACTTGGATCTGGTTTGAAGAGCCAACAAGCTTCCTTGATGAGCACCTAACAGGTGGCAAATATATTAAGGAGTTATGCTCATAGGTGAGGATATCATTTATCTAACAATGAGAAATGATGAACCCTCATTGAGATGTGATATAAGAATTAAAGTATTCCATCCGTGCTTCAGATTCATGAACAGTCGATCCTGGTTGTTTATTACAAAAAACAGCTTGCCCACCCTGTCAGAGTACCAGCTTTCCTGTGACTGTGCTGCTATAGCATCCATGAACATTGGCAGCAGAAAACAATATTATTCATCTTTTTTTTTTTCTCTCCGTGTTTTCTATTACTAAATCCTATTCATTTTTTGCTTGCAGTACACTAAATAGCTATAAAGTCATGACCTTTTGATTGCAGCCCCTTACAGCTCATGCCACCATGGTCATTCCTAACGTGACCACTACAAGATTGCTTATGTAGCTAATCTTTTGTCCCTATGCTCTTCTCACACTCCCTAAGAACTATTCTAATATGTCGTGCATGGTTCTGTGTAAAGATGGTAGCATCAAATGAAAATTGAGCGGTAGAGTTCGTTTTACTTTTTCAGCCACATTCTACAAATAAAAAAGCGGTTCTTGTTTATGATCCCTGCTTGGATTTTCATCAATAGTTAAAATCATTTGTGAATTAGAAGCGATTGGCAGATCATTCTATTTTCAGCCTATTGGTAACCGTGCAAATATTACAGTCTTGATAATAGGTTTCATATTTGCAGCTGTCATGCCTCCTTTCCCCGCTCCTTTTAAAATTTATCCATCTGCTCCATACGCATTTGAGCATAAATGGTACTGGTGAGAGGTATATTTCCTGCACATTAGTTGTAGAGTTGCATTTGTATTGAAGAATGACCAAGATAAATGCTAGAAGTTCACTTCTTGCTGCTTCTACTTTTCAGAGGAGAAAACATCGTGCTATCTTCTTCCACTATAGTTCTTGATAAATAGAATGTCATCAGGACATCAGTTGCCAGTGCTTGCAGAGAAAATGGTGAGAGTTAGCGTTCTGAATGATGCCCCTAAAATCATGTACAATGTGGGAGGCGGGGAAAGCGGCGAGTAATGATTACGCCATCCTCCAAACCTCTTCGTCACGCAGAAACATGGTTACCTTTTTACCATTCATCATCTATCTTATGCCTTTTTATTTCTTCTTTGAAAGAAATCAAGACCACATGAACCAGTGAACGGTGCATACTAGAGGTCGATCCAAGGAAAGTTTGGGTGGGGGAAGGTGACTACCTGATAACCTTTGAATTCCCCTGTTTATCCATGCAGGTTATATTTCTACTATGTTGATGATTATAGGGCTTGTGAAATAGTGATTAAATTAAATGGAATTGAACAAATGTGGTGTCATCAGTCCTCGCTTCAATGCTGGTGTGAAGAAAACTGAACCCGGGACACCAAGGCTGCTCCCTTCAAGACAGCTTAGTTACAAGTACCCAGATTACAATTTCAGAAATGATTTCCAGGAGGATGTTTAAGCTTCATACGCATTCCCGTGTTTCAATATGCACGGATTGGTCATATTGTTCAAACGACTTCTACGGGCATTATGGGTCATGAGGATGCCAGGTGAAAGAATGTTTGGGGTAAAGTCCTAGGTTTCTTTTATCAGATCAAGTTTTCACCAATTTAGACTTTTATGATTGTTAATGTCTAAGAAAGTACTTGATTGTTCCTGCTGAGTTTTTTCTCTCCTGCACCTCAAAACCTTTGAGGGATTTTGATTATTTGTGTTCATCATGGATTTAATTTCCTAACTTCAACAGAGGCATCCCCCCTATATATCAGAATTATTTGCTATCTATTTTTACTTTAGTTCCTTTTATAAGGCTACAATTTGTTGATTCTAAATCGTGAGCCACCTGGGCATGACCCCACTGATTTACTTCTTGTCAATATGAACGGATGGCAGGTTCAATGCAGATGGAACTGTGATGCCAGCAAACTGATGTACTTCAGAAGTTGGATTGTAAAATCTCTCCTAGTTTTTTCAAGAACAGCTATACTGAGTTGTCTTAAGACTTTAAAATGATTAGAAGTTTTTTTTATTTTCCCCCACTTTTCCTTTATTTTCAACATGGTTGATTGTATGAAAAATTTATTAGCTACAACTTTCTTTTAGAAAAGTTGGAAGGTAGGGAAAACTATTGGCAAGATATGAAGATGGCTCTAGCTGTTATGTCTGAAACATGGCTTAGAGATAGTTGGACAAGCGAATCACTCTTTCTATCATGATGCATACCACCACTTCAGTTTTTGCACCTCATGTCCAGGCTGTGGTAGCTAAACCAATTGCCATTACACTAAATTAAAGAGTCTGTCTTGGAATCGGGAAACCATATGAGCGCTTGGCAAGTGAACCTTCCCTCTCCCTGGGTCTCCATTTCATCTTTATAACCAGCCACATCCTCTTGCGGGTTATTGCGGCTCTGCTATCGGATTGTGTAGATCAAATCATAAAGCATATTTTTTGGGAGATGGAACACGGCTGATTGGATAGCTGTTTTTGTTGCGGAGCATTCAGGATCATTTTTTTGGGCCAACATGTTCCTAATCTGTTTAAAGATATTTTATTTTCTAATTATTTTGAATATATCGGTGCTAGAAGAGTTTGAATAATCTATCTTAGAGAGAGAGAGAGAGAGGACTAGCTCTAACATGCTGTCGGCTCTGATATGTTGAAGCGGCTTTTGCAAGATCTATAAGTCAGTATCTTTTGTTCTAAGAAATGTTGTTCGAATTTTTACAGCATGTTAGAAGTGGACCGGTGGCCTTTATTGGAGAGCTACAACAATTGAATGCCCGTGCACGCTTGGACCGGAAGCATGCAGCACCGAACCATCCGTTACGAGCAAAAACATGATTAAGTAATTAACATACAAAATCGCCGAGTCTTGGTCGACCTGGACGAGTGTTCAAGTCCAAGGCATGGTTAGTACTTAGTCGTTGTTTACCTTCTTGTTTCTCCGTATGGTGGCAACATGGTTTCCTACAAGAGATATGCTAACGAGGTCTGTGCTCATGCTTACGTGAATCTCATTCAAATGATAGAAATGTTTTCTTACCTAATGATACTACAAAAATTACCTCATAATCATGAAGCATAGAAAATAAAATATCTATTTGATTCAGTTCAAATTTCCTTTTTTTTTTTTGGTAAAAGAGCATCTTATGCTATATTATCATTAGTGTAATGCTGTTACAGATACATATTGATATAGTACCCAAAATAAGCAGATCATTACAAAGGATTGAATCAATAATATATATAAACATAAGCCACCATTCAGATAGACAGAAAGCAGTATGTAACAAGGCTGCATATTCTCATAGACCTGAAACAAGAGATAGCCAAACTGTTGTGGAGGTAAAGGATGACGATTGCCAAACTCCAAAAGATGATTGCTTGAACAGTAATTATTGAGGACGTATAAGAAGATCTTCAGAAATAAGCCTTCTGAGAATCTGTTCATATACGAGCAAGCAACTAACTGAGGTGCCATATATGCAAAGTATGATTAGAAGAGTCTCCCTACTTCTGATAATGTAGCAGTGTTCATAAAATGACGGAACAATTAGTCTTGAAGTATAACTTGTATGATGACAGAGCACAGCATTAAAGTTAGTCCCGTTAATTAAGTTGAATAGAGGAACCTCAAGTTTAAAGCTAGCATAGTAATCAGGTTCTGAGATGCTCAATGAAAATAACCAAAAGCTCATAATATATTGAGAGTCCAAAAACAAAAACCCACAAGTATGAAGAATCCATGCAAGAAGAAAATATGTATCTTCCCAGAAACTGCAAATCTCAGTATGTTGTGTTTTAAACTAAGTGAAAGTATGGAATAGGAGGACCATAACAAGAGATAAACAAGGATTTACCAATGAAACCTACAACAAAACCCAAAAGAGGTTAGTAATAAACTTTCCTATTTTCATGTTTCTCTTTTGCTTTTTTATTTCCTTTTCTTGTTTCTTTTTTTTCTTCTATGCTTTTCATTTTTTTTTTTTCCTTTTCTCCTTTTTGTCTTTGCAATTATATGTGGTATAGACCAACAAAAATCCTTCTTAACTACTCAGTGGCAGGAGTCTGTACAAGGTAGATACCACTATGAAGTTCATATAATGACAGAATGATCATACATGAAGCATAGCTTGCATGAAAATAGAACGCAGCTTTAAATTTAGTCCTATAGAACAAAACAAGACGTGAACATGGATAGATGACCTCTGAAGAAAATCCATAAAACCTCCAGATATGAAATGAAGATAATACTCTTAACTATATGATGCCCAATAGTACCTGAATTCTGGAATTTGTATATGTCATTTAACAGAACAACAGTAATCAGTGCTGAACAATGATGAAATGGCTGATGTAAGGTGATAAATGTGAAGCTCGATACAAACGCCAAGACTGTTGAAGGAGACAGTCGAACAGCAACAATGAGAAACATGATATTATACCATAATAAGAGCTGATATTCCCATGTGTTGAGTGTATTGAAAAGTAGTCACCAACAATCCGATGTATGTAATATGTCATGATAGAAATATGTAGAAGTATACATAGGTCCTTGTGAACTAAGAATAAAGCAGCAAACATCAAGTACAAGATGATTGGAAGACTTCCTGTAGCGACTTTGTTAAATATAATGCAAGAAGGTTCAAACAATCTCCTTTGAAGAACATGGAACATTGGAGTAAAACTTTGAAGATCACCCAGCAGCAAAAATTTAATAACATGAATGATAAATTTCATAGTGCAAATAAGTAGCAATAAAGTATCATAAGCATCAGATAATACCTGCACATATAGAAGAACAAAGGTTAGATATTTCTTTTTCTCTTATCTCTCTACTTTTGACTTTTCCTTTTTTTCTTTTTAAATTATCCTTTTCCACTCAATTTCTTTTGATCCTCTCATTTTTTTTACCTCTATGCATCATTGTTTTAGATAATCCTATTTTTTCCCTTGTTCCTTCTTTCTCTCTTTTTCTTCTATTTGTTTTCTTCAATGATTTCTTTTGACAAAAATACATGAAACCATCAATAAACATCCAGTCCATATACAGCTCAAGATTAAACAGAGAAAGTAAGATCAAATATGAAAAGATAGAGAGATCGCCACAAGCAATATGATGGTCCAAGCACCCAGGTGCCATCCAAACACTCTTTTGAATATAGTAGAAGAACACATCTATTAGATTTTCATCCTTCAATCCTTTTCTGGAGAATGAATTATATTTGTTCGTCTGAAGTGAAGTTCAAATTCCTTTAAAGCTTGCATTGTCTCTTAAAATGCTCGCAGCCTCATGTTAAGTTACAATGTGGATGCGAGCTAAATTGTTGCCCCTTCGTAGTCTCCCATTTTCAAATGAGAAGGCACCAATTGTAATTTTTCTTTGTATAAAATCAAATCAAATATCTACTTATTTTTTAAAAAATAAAATAAATTATAAAAATATTTTTGAGATTTATATTCATTACACCTACACTTCATAGTTTATAAAATTTATGTTTACACCAATTATAATAATAATGTTAGCAAAATCATTTATCTTATGTGAAAAAGTTGACTTTGCTCTTGAATGGAAAAAAAAAGCATATATTTTTATGTTTAGATGATTGATATATCACTTAATATTTATTTTTTTATTTTAGATTGTTTTGATATGATATTTCTATCTCATTTATGATTAGTGGTTTGATTAACATCTATTATAAATTCTTGAATAAAAATAAACCTCGGGATGACTTTGGTTATTATAAATTGTTGGATATAACTGTTGTTGCGGCCAATCCCCTCGTCGCCTAGTCGTCGGGAACGAGCGCCTGCAAAAAAAAGTCCACATTGACCGGAGCAGCTCCGGCGGGGATCTTCCGACGGTCAAGTCAGGGAGGAGACTGGGCAACAGTGAAATGAAGACAGAGAGCTCAATCGAGAGAGAGAGAGAGAGGGAGCAAACCTGAGAGTTTTCTGGCCCCCCTAGCACTGTTGCCTTCCCCGATATATATAGTGGAGCACGGTATGGCGCCGTCATTAATGGCACGGACAATTGGAGAATTGTGAATTCACTGTAGAATGTTAGAGTCGTCGTAAAGATGTCAACTCACCATTGGGCCGTCAAATCACTAGGGTTGACCATGCCATAGGCGGGATAATGCCGCTAGGCAGTAGCGCCGCATGCCGTTGTCAGGACTGACAGCCTCTGGCGATAGTACGGTGCCTGGAGGAGCCGTTCGACCTTGGGTCGGTGGCCAGCCGAGGGGCATCGGGTAGAGCTTCGGACTCCTCCTACGGTCAGTCGGGCACGTCGGGGGAGTCGGGCACGTCGTGGGAGTCGGGCACCGGACCCCCTGGTGCAGTTTGTCGGTAGGGCAGAAAGGGTCTGCCCGACCGACGTACCTTCGGTCGGTCGATCGGTCGGTCGGTCGGTCAGTCAGTCGGTCGGTCGGTCGATCGACCGGTCAGTCGGTCGGTCGATCGGTTGGTCGGTCGGTATACCCCAACAGTTGCCCCCCCACTCCTGAGCCTGACATCGCATTAGCCCGCGTCACCACGCAAGCGAAAGGAGTGGATTCCTTGCTGCGTCCTGGACCGAGTTTGCCGATCTCACCGACAGATGGTCCGGTCAGGTCGACGTCAGACGTCCCGTTATTCGATGATGGGACTTCAAACAATCTGGTGCCAGGCGATCGGGTGCCGGACGACTCGGTGTCAGGCGGTCGGGTGCCGGACGATTCGGTGTCAGGCGGTCGGGTGCCGGACGACTCGGTGTCAGGCGGTCGGGTGCCGGACGACTTCCGTGGCTCCGACCGGTACCGAGAGGAGCTATTGGAGTCCGGCTTCGCGTCGTACCGGGTGGGGTACGAGGATGGTCGGGATGCAGTCCAAGCCCTGTACCCAGAGCTGGACCTCAGCGGCATCGTCCCACCGGGGGTCGAGGACCAGGCTACTGAAGAGATGGCCGACCCGTCGTCGGGAGGCGTCGCCGTGGCGGGAGAGGCCATCCAGGAACAGATGGCCGTGACTTCTGGCCAGGCCGCGACCCGTGATCCGGTGCCGACCGCCAGTCCATCGCTGATCGACGATCCTGTTTCGGCCATCGATCCAGTGCCGATCGCGGTGGACACACCGTTCATCCCCGAGCTTCCGTCAGTCGAGAAGATTGACTCGGAAGGATGATCGTGGCCTCGTCCTCTTTTATCGTTTTTGTTTTTCTTAGCACACTTGTAACCGGACTTCGGCCCGATTTTGTAACTGAATGAACTTAAGAACTTTTTAGTTTCTCTTTCGACTTCCTTTTCCTGTCTGCTGGGATGTGCTTGTAATCGCGGGGTCATAAGGTCGAAGGGAGCAGTCTCGGCGTGCCGCATTAGGACACCCAATCATCACCCCGGGTCGTTAGTTGAGATAGTCGGTGGTTCAGTGTGTGATAAGCAAGATGAACCCCGACCACTGATCGCCCATTTCAGGACCTAGACCGAACATCCGTCGTTAGGCCGTGAACCGAATGCCAGAGTCAAACGTACGTCGTCCTGGCGTGGGTTGGGGGTCGACCGACTTTAAGGCACGAGTGCGCCGAGTCGGCCGCACTGGCGGAGTCGAAGGTCGTTTGTGGGGAAGAAAGTCGACCGACTTTTGGGCGCATCCCGATGACCCGAATGTCGTCCGATTGATCGGTCAGACCGCGTCTGCTATATTGTCGCACGCAGTCGATGCGTCTGGTCGGGAAGGCGATGGTAAGTCGAGTTCCCCTCACCCAGACTTTGGTCGGGCGGTTGTGTGGCGCCGTGTGACAATCGGCGGTAAGCCGAATATCTCCCGACCGTCCGTATCTCGGTCGGTGAGTCATGAATGCGACAGTGATCGCTTCGCATGATAGACGATGGTAAGCCGAATATCCTTCGACCGGCCATAGCTCAGTCGGTAAGTCGTGACGTCGGCCGCGTAGGCGTTACGCCTTTCTTTGGTCGAGGCTCAGCCGGCAGGTTAGCCGATCGTTTAGCCCGAAAGTTTGACCGTAGAAGGGGTGCTAACTCCCGTTGTTGTGGGCGATTCGGCCCTCGTGAGCGTCCGATGTGTCGTCGGCGATCGGGCCGTCGGTTCCACGTGGACATTAAGTCCGAGCCGGGATATCGAAACTCGACCTTTTTGGCGAGCGCCGATCGTCAGTCGAAGAGTGAAAATTTCGAACCTTGGAACCGATTTTGCATTCCAAATGAATAGGTACAAAGCTCATTGGTGATACAACTTCAAATTATCGGCATTCCAGGTCGGGGAATGGGTTTCCCTTCCAAAGTTTCCAGTCGGTAAGCCCTTGGCCCGTAGGTGTCCGTCACCATGTAGGGCCCTTCCCAGTTCGGAGCCAGCTTCCCTCGGTCTAGGGGCTTCGAGACTTCTGCCTTTCTCAGGACTAAGTCCCCAGGCCTGAAAAGCTTTGGCTTGACCTTGGCATTGTAATACCGGGCTATCCTCTGTCGGTATGAAGCCATGCGAAGTTGAGCCTGGTTTCGTAGCTCGGGGAGGAGGTCTAGGTCGGCTCTCCGGCAATCAGAGTTGTCCGACTCTTGATACCGCTCGACCCTGGTGAATGGCAGCCCAATCTCGAGTGGTATCATCGCCTCCGTCCCGTAGGCTAAGCTGAAAGGCGACTCCCCGGTCGGAACGCGGGGGGTCGTCCGGTAAGCCCACAGAACGGAGCCCAGCTCGTGGACCCAGAGGCCTTTGGCTTCATTTAGTCGGGTTTTGAGCTCGTGTAGTATGGTCCGGTTAGTCACCTCGACTTCGCCATTGGACTGTGGGTGCCCGACTGAAGTCAGTCGGTGCGTGATGTGAAATCTCGCGCAGAAGTCTCTGAAGTCTTGGTTGTCGAATTGTCGCCCATTGTCGGTGATAATGGTATGCGGCAATCCGAACCTGAAGATGATGGATTTTTGGACGAAGTCCTCCATCTTTCGTTCGGTAATCTGCGTCAGGGGCTCGGCCTCCACCCACTTGGTGAAGTAGTCGATGGCGACGACTATGAACTTTCTTTGGCCTGATGCTGGAGGGAAAGGACCGAGAATGTCGACCCCCCACTGAGCGAAGGGCCACGGAGCAACAATAGGGGTGATCTGGCTGGCTGGTCGGTGTTGTACGTTGGCGTACTTCTGGCATGGTTCACACCTCCGGACCAACTCAGTCGCGTCCTTCCTCATGGTGGGCCAATAGTAACCCTGCCGCAGGACCTTGTAGGCTAAGGATTTGCCCCCCAAGTGACTCCCGCAGATTCCTTCGTGCACTTCTCGGAGAGCATAATCTGCGTCGGTCGGTCCCAAACACCTGAGTAAGGAAAGGGAGAACGACCTTTTGTACAGTCGGTCGTTGATCATTACGTACTGGGAAGCCACCCACCGGAGTCGTTTGGCTTTCGCAGGGTCTTCGGGGACAGATCCATCGGTCAGGTACTGAGTGATCGGGTCCATCCAGCTCTGCCCTGCCGCTAATTGTAGTACTTCCTCGACCTCATCGATGCTCGGCCGCTCAAGATTTTGCACGAAGGTCCAGCCCAAGGCGCCATAGTCGGACGTCGCGAGCCTGGAGAGCGCGTCGGCCCGAGCATTTTCCGCCCTGGGGATGTGGGAGATCCCGAAGTACCCGAAAGGCACCACGAGATCTTTCACCTTTTGGTGGTATTTGGCCATGGTCGGATCTCGTGTTTCGAACTCGTCTTTGGTCTGTCCGACGATCAGTTGGGAGTCGGAGAAGACTTTGAGACGATCTATCCCGAGCTCCAGTGCTAATTTCAACCCCGCGACGAGTGCCTCGTACTCGGCCTGATTGTTGGAGGCCTTAAAGTCGAATCGGAGGGCGTGTTCAGTGACCACCCCCACCGAGTTGGTGACCAGGAAACCGGCCCCGCTCCCTCGAGCGTTGGAAGCCCCATCGATGTGCAATACCCAGGCCGGATCGGGGTCACAGTCGGAGGTCCCGACCTCCACGGGGTCCCCCTCCTCCGATGGCAGGTCGGTCGTCGGACATTCGGCGATGAAGTCGGCCAGACCCTGAGCTTTGAGGGCGGGTCGTGGCCGGTACTGGATGTCGAATTCGCCCAGTCTCACAGCCCATTTCGCCAGCCGTCCTGATGTGTCAGGGCGGTGCAAGATGGCCCTCAGGGGCTGGTCGGTGAGGACCACAATGGCGTGTGCTTGGAAGTACGGACGGAGTCGCTGTACCGAAATGACTAGAGCAAAAATCATTTTCTCTACCTTTGAGTACCGAGTCTCAGCTTCGTGGAGCACCTTGCTGACATAATATATTGGTTGATGAACCCGGTTCTCGTTCTCCCGGACGAGCACAGAACTAACCGCCTCCGGGGAAGTGGCCAAGTAGAGGTACAGGACCTCCCCGACCTCCGGTCTCACAAGGAGTGGCGGAGAGGTGAGGTACTTCTTCAGTTCCTCGAAAGCCTGCCGGCACTCGTCCGACCAAGAGAATTGCTTGGCCTGCCGCAAGGTTTTGAAGAACGGGAGGCATCTTTCAGCCGACCGAGAGATGAACCGACTGAGGGCGATGATTTTTCCATTCAGCTGCTGGACTTCCTTCTTGATGTCCGGGTGCCGCATGTCGATGATGGCCTTGATTTTCTCGAGGTTGGCCTCGATTCCTCGTTGCGAGACGAAGAATCCGAGGAACTTCCCCGAGGTTGCTCTGAAGGCGCACTTGGTCGGGTTCAGCTTCATCCGGTGTCGTCATAGAGCGCGGAAAGTTTCTTCAAGATCCCGGACATGATCCGAAATTCGCGCACTTTTTACCAGCATATCGTCGACATATACTTCCATGTTGCACCCGATTTGGTCTTTGAAGACCTTGTTGACGAGTCATTGGTAGGTGGCACCGGTATTTTTCAGCCCGAAGGGCATTACTCGGTAGCAGTAGAGGCCCTTGGGGGTCACAAAGGCAGTGTGCTCCTCGTCCTCAGGCACCATCCGGATCTGATTGTATCCGACGAAGGCATCTATGAAGCTGAGCAGTCGAAATCCGGACGTCGCGTCCACCAGTTGGTCGATCTTTGGAAGTGGAAAGCTGTCCTTCGGACAGGCCCGATTCAAGTCGGTGTAATCGATACAAATCCTCCACTTTCCGTTGGCCTTCTTGACCATGACAACATTGGCGAGCCACTCAGGATATGCAGCTTCTCTGATGAAGCCCGCCTCGAGTAGCTTGTCCACTTCTTCGTCAATGGCCTTCTGTCTTTCGGGAGCAAAAGACCTTTTCTTCTGCCTCACCGGCCTCACCGTCGGGTCGACGTTGAGTCGGTGCGTTATCGTCTCCAGGGGGATGCCTGACATATCTGCCGCCGACCAAGCAAATATGTCGGCGTTGGCCTTCAGCAGCTTCGCCAACCGTCGTCGTTCTGGGTCGGGTAGCTGAGACCCGACCCATACCTGTCGGTCGAGATTTTTCGCTATCAAGATGGGAACGAGCTGTTCGGCCGGTGAACCCCGTTCTTCCTCCTCCCGTTGGTCCAGTTTGTCGATCGTCAGGGAGCCCTTCAGCTCATCGCTTTGGGCGGAGATCTGGAAGCATCGACGGGCGAGCTGTTGATCTTCGCGCATCTCCCCGACTCTGTTTTTGGTCGGAAATCGAACCAGAAGGTGGTACGTCGAAATGATCGCTTTCAAAGCGTTCAGTCCGGGCCTTCCAAGTATGACATTGTAGGTCGAAGGCACCTGGACGATCGTGAAAGTCAAATGGACCGTACTTTACCGTGGTTCGATGCCGATCGTCCCGGGCAGGGTGACTTCCCCTTCTGTTGTGACAACGTCGCCGGCGAAGCCTACCAAGGGCGTAGAGACCCTCTTGAGTCGGTCGATTGATAGTCGCATCCGGGAGAAAGTCGAGTAAAACAAAACGTTCGTTGAACTTCCATTATCCACAAAAATTCTTTTTATATCATAGTTTGCTATTGTCGCCGAGACAACAACAGCGTCGTTGTGGGGAGTTTGGATGCCCCGAACATCTTCCCTGGTGAAGGTGATTACGTTGTCCGGGCGCGGCCTCTTCGTCGGTTCCCCTTCAGCAGACGTCCCCAGGCCAAGTCGTTTGGAAATTATATTGATGACCCCGGTCGTGGGCTGATTAGTCATCGCTTCTTCAGTCGGCTGGGGTTGTCGGTCGGCAACGGGTTGAGTCGGCGGGTTCCTCCAGAATTTATCGAGATATCCTCGGCGGATGAGAGCTTCGATCTCATCCTTAAGCTGGATGCATTGCTCGGTATTGTGGCCGTGGCCCCGGTGGAATCGGCAGTACTTCCATCGATCGAGGCCTTTTGCCTTCAGAGGCGGAGGCCGTCGCAGGTATTGTTCCCCCTCGATCTCCATCAAAATCTACGCACGGGGAGCAGAGAGAGGAGTGTAGGAGTCATACCTGGGGCGTGTCGGCCTTGGAGTCTGCCGTCGGGGTGACTTCTGGTTCCGTCGCGGAGGCGAGACCCGACCGCCGGTCGGGGGCCTGTTAGGTTCGGCGGTGTCCCGACCCTTCCTCCGCTTTTCCTTCGGGCCCTTGAACTCGGTCGAGCACCGGTCAGAGACTCCTTCGTCCGTGCGCATGTACTTGTGCGCGCGCTCCAATAGTTCGGCATACGTTCGGGGGAGGGGTTTTGTCTAGGGAGTAAGTGAATCGGGATACCCTCAGTCCCCGTTTCATGGCCGAGATGGCCATGTCCTCATTGAGGTCCCGAACCTCGAGCGTGGCCACGTTGAATCGCATCACAAAGTGTCGGAGCATCTCGTTTTCTCCCTGTTTGAGGGAGAAAAGGCTGTCCGACGTTCGCAGCGGCTTCCGACTGGTGCTGAAGTGGGCCACGAAAGAGTGCTCGAGCTGCCTGAAGGAGTGGATACTTCCCGATCGAAGATCGGAGTACCAGGCCCTGGCAGCTTTGCGGAGAGTGGCGGGGAAGCCGATGCAAAAGAGAGCGTCGGTTGCCTCGTGAATCGTCATGAGAGCTTTGTAGCTCTTCAGGTGATCGATTGAGTCGGTGGAGCCGTCGTAGGGCTCCACGTGCGGCATCTTGAACCGACTGGGGATCGGTTCGTCAAGAATGAGTCGGAAAAGAGGTTGGGCGGTCTGGAAGTCAACGTCATTTGAAGACTTCTGCCCGTCCACCTGCAACTGTGCGAGCCGACGGTCGATTTTCTCGAACCTGCGTTCGTAGTCATCGATCCGTCGGTGCTGGGAGACCCCAGGAGTGGAGTCTCCGGAAGAGTCTGAGAGAGAGGCGGACGGCGTTCGCGGTCGCTTCTCCTTCCTTGCTCGTTCTAGCTAGGAGGGAGAAAGCTGTTGGGACCGATGGGCATCGCACCGCGGCCGCCCCTCCTCCTCTCTGTGGGAGCGCTGTGGCAGGCGCTCCCGCGGGGGCGACGGAGATCGACGCGGGCCCCGGCGGCTGCTCCTGGAGGGCATCGGACGCGCCGCCGGTTGCCCGGCGGGTGATGGCGGCAGCCGGACCGGCTGTTGCTGGAGGCTTTTGACCGCGTCCGTCAGCACGGTCATTTGCCGCACGATCGCCGCGATTTGCGCCTCCGTGGTCACCGTGGGGTGTGGAGAACTGGGTTCTGCCGCGGAGGGTGGAGGAGAGGCCTCTTCCTTACGGGAAGAGCGCCTCGCCGACCCGGTGACCCTTGATCGTTGGGCTCTTGTCTTTGTCATCTCGAATTCCATGGGGACAAAGTATCGTTACGCTGCCTGCTGAACCCTCCCCTACCTGGCGTGCCAATCTGTTGCGGCCAATCCCCTCGTCGCCTAGTCACCGGGAACGAGCGCCTGCAAAAGAAAGTCCACACTGACCGGAGGCAGCTCCGGTGGGGACCCTCCGACGGTCAAGTCAGGGAGGAGACTGGGCAACAGTGAAATGAAGACAGAGAGCTCAATCGAGAGAGAGAGAGAGAGAGAGGGAGCAAGCCTGAGGTTTTCTGGCCTCCCTAGCACTGTTGCCTTCCCCGATATATATAGTGGAGCACGGTATGGCGCTGCCATTAATGGCGCGGACAATTGGAGAATTGTCAATTCACTGTAGAATGTCAGAGTCGCCGTAAAGATGTCAACTCGCCGTGGGGCCGTCAAATCACTAGGGTTGACCATGCCATAGGCGGGATAATGCCGCTAGGCGGTAGCGCCGCATGCCGTTGTCAGGACTGACAGCCTCTGGCGGTAGTACGGCGCCTGGAGGAGCCGTCCGACCTTGGGTTGGTGGCCAGCCGAGAAGCGCCGGATAGAGCTTCGGACTCCTCCTACGGTCAGTCGGGCACGTCGGGAGAGTCGGGCACGTCGCGGGAGTCGGGCACCGGATCCCCTGGTGCAGTCGGTCGGTAGGGCAGAAAGGATCTGCCCGACCGACGTACCTTCGGTTGGTCGATCGATCGGTCGGCTGGTCAGTCGGTCGGTCGATCGGTTGGTCGGTCGGTATACCCCAACAACTGTAATTCATCTTTTATTTAGATGAGATTTTACTAATTTATTTAAATAAATTATATATATATATATATATATATATATATATATATATATATATATATATATATATATATATATATATATATATATATATATATATATTAGAAAATAACAAAGTTCACCGATGATGCTCTCGACTTGTCTGCTCCCACCGCGGCGCCGTCCACCGCGAAATGATGGCACCAATTGTAATTAACTCAATAACCGCAGGTGTTTGATCTTAAAAAGCAACGCCATTTAACAGTTCCCCCCGCAACGTAGCGAATCTGGATTGGACGTTGCTTTGCCGCGGGCCCGCGAGCGATTACCGTGACGCTATAAATCAAGACCCAACCGACCGTCGTCGTCCTCGTCTCATCTTGGACGCCCGCCCCGAGCCCCTGATTTCGGAGCCTATTTTCCTCTTTGGGAGCCCTAGATTCTCTCCAGATTTCCCTCGCTTTCCTTCCCGTCGCGTCCCTCCGTCCGCGGTTCTCGCTCCGATCACCGCCGCCGAAAATGGTATTTTCCCTTTCTACCCTCTCCTTTCCTCTCTCTCGGACGCTAGGGTTTGAGTGATTTTCTGCCTTTTTTAGAAATTTTTTTTCTGGAATTTTTTTCGCGATAGAGGAGACATCTGTGATCGATTGTCCGAAATTAGACGATTTGCTTCGAATCGATATGCATTTATCGCAATTTTCTTTCGTCGCCGGTGGCGGATCCGATTTGCTTGAGCTGGGATTTATGGTTAGACATAATCTCATTAAATTTCCAGGGAAGTGGTTGTTGGGGGTTGGCAAGTGTCTGATTAATGTGTCTTCTGTTAAGTATCGTGCTATCTGGTTAAAAATGTGTCTAATTTTCGGTAGATCTTTTCAGCGTATGATGAGAGTGAAGGATTCTTCGGTTTTATGGATGCACTACTTGAGTTCTTTTGGAAGGGAAAAAGGGTTAGTCTCCGATCGATTTCAAATTACGATGACATTGTGGTATATAAACTACTGCCACATGTGTAAGTCTAGATAGAGTTGTTTGGAGATCAGTGTCCTAAGCTCTACATCCTTGTCTGTTTCTCTTCAAAAAGAAACCAGATCTTTCTAACTTCTTTAATATTCTTTTCTTAGTGTTTTTTTTTTTTTTTTGGCTGATAAGCTTCTTTAATTTTCGTAAATGCTAGTGGATGATCATCTCTTGAATCTCTTTTCTTTTTCCTTTTTTTTAATAACCCATTCTATGTGGCGTTATAATGCTCAAGCTCCTGTTTGTCGTCAATCTTTTCAGAGATACAGAGTGCACAACTCTTTATGCGCAAGTGTCTGTTGATGCTTGCAGTCAGTTTGGCTTCTTTCACATAGTAAGATTTGTCTGGCCAATAATATTATGACATATTATTTATATTTCGTGTAAAATTTCAGGCCAATGCAGCATCAGGCATGGCTGTGAATGATGATTGTAAGCTGAAGTTTTTGGAATTAAAGGCAAAGAGAACTTACCGTTTCATAATTTTCAAGATTGAGGAGAAGCTGAAGCAGATCATTGTGGAGAAGGTTGGTGAGCCCACTTTGAGCTATGAGGATTTCACCGCCAGCCTTCCGGCAGATGAATGCAGATATGCAATTTATGACTTTGATTTTGTGACTGAAGAGAACTGCCAAAAAAGCAAGATCTTTTTCATCGCCTGGTAATTTTTTATATTTTTTTAACTAAACATTAGACTTTTATGTCATAGATTACAGTTCTCTTTTTCTCGCTTTAATGTGAAGGTCTCCTGACACCTCAAGAGTGAGAAGTAAGATGCTTTATGCCAGCTCCAAGGATAGATTCAAGAGGGAGCTTGATGGCATCCAGGTGGAATTGCAAGCAACTGATCCTACTGAGATGGGCCTTGATGTTATAAGAGGCCGTGCAAATTAAGTATGTGCTACATGGTTGTGCGGTGGGGATATACTCCCTGCAGTCCGGTTGCTTTATTGTATATGTTTATAGTTCCATGGGGTGGTGAATTCACTAGATATCATATGCGCTTGTTTATAGTTCCGTGCAAATTTGCTTTCATGGGTATATCATATGATTTGTTGTTTGTTGAACCAGTGACAAGTGTCTTCTTGTAGGTTGACATCTACAGGCTAATGATATGCGATAGTTTGTGGGGTTAGACTGGTAGAACTCTGTAATGGATACTTGACCGATCTAGTGTTTTTTCATTTGGACTATGGGTGTGCTTTGATTTAGTGCCTTAAGACTGTTTGTGTGGGTGGGTGGGGGGGAGGAGTGGGGGGTTTGTTTGCTGTTTGATGCTCCTATTTTTGTCATTGTTCTACCAATTTATTTTCTTGTATCTAGTGGATTGGCTTGTATTTGCTGTGGAATTGCAAGATATTGTTATTATAGGGGAATTTTTAAGTGTCTTTTTTCATGTGCTATGTGTAACAGGATGATAGTAATGATCTCTTAGATATGTTCAAAAGATATCATGTTTTAGATGGTGCAGGGCCACTTGCTTTTCGATATTTTTGGGACTTTATCCTTGATTTGTGCCGGTATGCATTCATTCCTGTATGTTCAGCTTGCATCATTATGGAATTAGAGAGGATTAATGCACTTAGCAGTTGGCTTTTTAAGGTTTTCATTTTTCTCTTTAACTTGATGCAATTCAGTCCACATGTTAGATGATTGTGGTGGAGAAATGATTTCAAGGTTGATGTTTTGTCACCTAGGAATCATGAATTTAGAGAAGTTGACATCCAAATCAGCTCAATAGAAGAGATAAGAAGATATACTGGAATGGTTGAGATTCTATAGAAGGATGTTCTGAGAAGTTATAGTTGACAGCATGCTATTCAATATGTGGAAGGGTTTGAATTTTGGATAGAGGAGACTGGAAAAAAATCTGAATGGGATTCTCAAGGAGGTCCCTCAGCAATGCAAGTTTAATCTTGGACATTAATAAATATCAGATTTAGAATAAAAAAAATTTGGCAACAAGGTTCGCCGTTTTGGTGCTAGATCTTGTACTGGCACCATCCTTTTATAATGTCGGTATGTGGTACAGACGTACCCAGTGTTTGTATGGTACGAGACTATATACCGGTTTGGTACTTGATACAATATGCCCAGTATGGTATGGTGTAGATTATTATGGTGTACCTTATTTGGCAACAATTATCTCAACTTGCATATATGGAATGCTGGCATAATCTTATTTTTATGTAGAAGCTGATTAAGGTTGATGCCATTTGACTAAACGTTGCCTTGTTATATGTGAATTCAGATAGAATTGTATCAAGTAGTTATGTGCCTTTAAGGTAGATTTACAGTTGTGAAGCTATTATGGCAAAACAATTGATGTCTGCTTGCCATCATTTTTATACAATGCCAGGAATGTTTTTGGTAGCCAAGAAGCGTGTATGGCATCTTTCCAAACAAAATATAGATAAGGACGATGTTACTTGCATTTCACTCTCTCCGTCAAGCTTCACAACTCTTTTGTCTTTTGTATCATGTGATCCTTTCAACAGGAAGAGTGATTAGGTGTTAGCTAAAAGGAGCTTTTTGGTGTCCCGAGTTTTTCTAAAACATACCATCCCGAATCATGATTTTCTGTCCAACAGGTTTTATGAAAAAGAGGGGGACACCTGTTTTTGATAAAACTCATTTTTCAGGTTTTATGATGTTGATTTGGCATCACAGGTTTTATGAAAGACTGCCAAACGACCATTTCTGTAAAGCTTATTCATTTGGAATTTTGTGTAAACATGGATCGCTAAGACTTGTTATCCTAAAGATGATCAACTAGGGAATTTGGAAGTAAAATATACAATTATTTGATGATAAGGGGCTTACCGGTGGATAGGACTGGTAGACAAGCCAAACATCTTATTCTTTGAAAGAGATGATGTAAAGCTTCTTGTGACTTTAGTACATCAAGCAATGATTGATCAAATTGTGCTTTGATGGTATTTTGATTATTATGGATGTATTGGAAGTGAAACATTTGATGATACATACGCTTATAGTTTTAAATAGAATGTATACTTTTTCCTAGAGATCATTTCATCAATAATGTCTGGATGGAAATTTCCATGGACATCATGAATTGGCATTGCAAGAAAATGCAACAAAAACTGTGCAATAACCCTGGTGAAATTAGTGACATCATGTATTAAGGGACCAATTTTACGTGTTACCCGGTGTTCCATAGTGGTAGACAGTGGAGTTGAACACTGTATTCCCTCATGACTGGGATTGTGAGTTCTTGCAACTATTGTTGCCCTGTAATATGATGTAATTTTGTTATATTGTATTATAATGCCGATGCTATAATTATACTATCATATGAATTGCTTTGTTGGGTGGAAGCTTTTGTGTTTCCTGGGTACCTCATGCAGTTCTTTATCTTTGGCAAAGCTTTGGCTTTTATGATTCCCTGGTTAAGTTGTTTTGTTTACAGAATCTATGTTTCAAATGAAAATGTTCTGTCATGGCTTTGTTTGTTCTTGGTAATGATGAGAATCATTTGTGGGGAGCAATTATTCTGCCGGAATATTTGCCAAAAAGGAAAAAAGAATGAAGGCCTAGCATTTGTTATACTGGAAAAGAAGTTCTGAGGCATTTTGAAAGGGTGTGCTTTTCCACTAGAATTGGTTCTCAGGATTGGAAAAGTTTGCAGGGTGTTATTCTTTATGGATATGTGGTGCTAGAAAGTTGCTTTAATTAACAGGTTCTGGAAGCTATTCTTTATTGGCTTTGATGGTGATGCTGCAGTCTTCTTTTAAATAAATAAATAAACAAACAAAATGATGTAATTTGAACGAAGATATCCAAAGGCCTCTATATTCTGGAAAGGACTTCCTTTTTTATTTGGAACTGAACTATTGTATGTATTTTTGTGGAGACTCTTTCAAGGTGATACAATTTGGAGATTGGAAAAAGATAGGATTGTTTACTATTAAAATTCCTTTCTTCTATGTATTTGTATCGAGCATCAGGACCTTGGATTTATTCCTATGCAATGATAAGGAAATTGTTTGAAAGATGATGATTAATTTTCTGACAGGCAGTAATGCACGGTTGCTAGTAGATGTGCTGTTCCGTAAGTTGGCATTTTACTCGGTACAGATGGCTTTGGCTTGATCTGTAGGTTCTAGAGTTTCATTACCTGAAAGGATTTATGTTATTATTTGCTTTAGAAGGCTTCTGGAGTAGGGAACATGCAGCTTCTCTGCAATAACTTCAGAACTAGGGAAGATATGGTGTTAGCTACTAGGTTCTCGGTTGGTTCGATAGTTGAGTGCATTGGGAAAATGAGTGTTCTTTTGCTGAAAGTAATGCAGCATTTCCTAACTTTAATTAAGTTTGATGGCAACCTTTTGGAATAGCAGATGCAAATGCATAGTTGGATTGATTATTGTGAAGAGACACCCTTTTTTGGTATTTCTTCAGGAGAAGAAATTCGCTTATATTAGTCTAAGCATCTCATTATATAGTGAATTTTTCTCCTAAAACCCTTAGCCTGTATGCTAGTTTACTTTATTTAGTTTTTATTTTGATGTCATGTGGCTCTAACCGTTAGATTGAAATTATCATGTTGAGGAATGACAGTGAGCCAATAAAGTTCAGTGACCAAGCTAGATGCTGAAGAGGAAGCCGATCATCCTTGAAGAACTGTAGAGCGGTCGGGACAAGATACTTTCAGGAGAACTGTTGATTGAATGCTATGACGCTAAAAACTGCTTGTTGTGAATGACAGGTCTTGATCCGAATGACAAAATGTATGATCATAACTTTATGACAAAATTCAGAAGACATTCCACAGGATGGTTCATTAAGTGAGAGTGGTGGCCAGGCAATTTGATCTGATGGAACTCAGATTTTCATAGTTTGATTTGCTAAGAAGTTACACATTCTGATTTAATTAGCGTTGTGAGCTGAGAGTTTTGCTTTTCTTGAAATTGTTGTAGAGAATAGGAAATTTGGTGTTGCTTGTATTGTGGAGCAAGTAGACAGTTGAAAATGCTCAAAGACTTGTTTTGCTTCATAGACCAAGAAGTGTCCATACTTCAGTGGATTACTGGAGAAAATGATGCTGAAAGTGTTCAATGCATACCTAGAATGCTCACTGTACATTGTCACTTGATCTTCCGTATCGAGTGGATGACTGCACTTCTGATGCTACTGTGTATTTTGCCTGAAGTGGTGATGACAATGAAGAATGTTTCTTTGCATTTTTTTTTTTCTTTTTCGTGTAATGAAGGTTTGCAATTCATAAATCTGCTCGCTCATCTATAAAGGTGGATGTGCAGAATTAAGTTTGGCTTTGGCATGTACTGGCTGGACGTTTTCCAGGGCCTTTCTGAAGAAATTTATCTTGCACGATCCTCTTAGAAAGTTGACATCATGCAGCTGGTGGTGGTCTTGAAATTTGTGCTATTGTTGATCAGAATTTATCAGGGTTTTGAGCAGTACGTGGTCTGGAGCATGGGTTATGAATGAGCTTAGATCTAAATTCTAGGAATATAGTTTGATTCGTTTGCTGCTTTGTTTATCTTATGATTCCAATAGTAGAGGTTAGCTTATGAGCAGTTGAAATTGTTACGATTCAAATTTCCATGGGCTGCCGTTCTCCAGAACTGCAGTCAGTATACGCTTTGTCATTTGCTGCCCATTTTAGGTACATGACATTTTTAATTGTATTGTACTGTATATTATGTTTTACTATATGTTATCTTATTGTATGTATATTGTAAGATAATATTGTATTGTACTATTATTATATTATATACTATTTTATTATAATATATTATATTATAGTATTAAGATGATATTATATTATATTATGCTATATTTTAATTACATTATAATATAATATAATAATAATGTGATAATATGATAATAATTTAATAATGTCAATGAAGGTAATCCAAACATGACAATTGCAGTGTAATAACACTCTCTCTAGATTAAACAACCAAAAACAAAAATTGCAGATATAATTTTCAGATACGAGCAAACAAAATTGATACTTGCAAATGTAACATTTTGAATTGTAGCTGCATCTAGAAATTCAGGCAACCAAACAATTCCTTAGCCTCAAAGCCTGCACAACTTCACCCTTCATTGATGGTTTGATGATGATCCAAATATAGTTTCAAATTTATCACATGATTGTCCAGCTTCAAAAAGCAACATCAAAGGTAGCTCTAAACTACAGCATCTGGCAAATGATATACATACCATAAACCCGACTCTTAATAGTTAGCAGAAGGTACTCATCAAAAAAAGGATAGTTGGCAGAAGGTTGGAGGGTAGTCAGTAATGATTATGATATGATCATAATTTCTTAGAGTCCAACCACCAAATTGCCTGCACTGTCATAGATTCTTATAAAATCAATCAAATAGGTAAGTATGCTCTGTTACCCATTCCCGTTGCTTTATGTGCTATCGCTGCTCCATTGCTTAGGCAATTCTCTCCCCGTTGCTACGCCGCCTCCGTTGGGGATCATTCTTGGGATCCCGACTTACAGAAGTTTCCTTCCTGAGTTCAGATTTTAAAGGTGCCATTCGAAAGAAATTCCTGAACTCCTCGAGTAGGGAATAAATTCCTCATTCATACATCTCAGCCCTACGAAAGAGAGCAGGGTGAAAGGCTGGACCGCTGCAACATTTTGTGCCCAAGTTGATGCTTGGGCTTAAGTACACTGCTTGTTGGATTGAATGGAGAACCTTCCCCCCAAAGTCGATCGAGCCTACTCGTAAAGCACTATCGAGAGGCCATACAGAATAAATATATCAATGAAAAAAAAAAAAAAGAATTACACAATAATGACCATATGTTCATCAATGAACAAATCAGTTCTCATTTTTTCAGTGGATATGATAATTAAACCTTTAACCTTCATTTTCTTTTTCTCAGTATCATTCTGAGATGACAGGATCACATTTTTCCATGGAAAGAAAGGCTCACATGTGCTTATTGATGTGTCATAAAATGCTGCATCCAACCTGAATTGAACATACATCATCTGATAAAAAATTTAAGAGATGGTGTACCTGAAAGTGGCCCAGAATGATGTTTCCAAGGATGATGTTTTGCATATGCCACAGGGCAAGGTAACCTCCTACCCTGCTCATCGCATCCAATACAATGATCTTTCATCACCAATAGTCTTTACAGGAACACCTCCCCTCACTGAAATGATGGAAACGGCTGCGATCACGCAAGACAATCTCCCGCTCAACAATTTTTGAGACAAACTTCATGGCTTCATGACAATCATTACAAACTCGCAAATTCTTCACAACTCGAATTGTGGCTCCCGCCTTCGTGCTGATGAGTCCGAATGCCACAGCCAACTTCTCACTATGCATTGAGAGTGCATCCTCCTTTTCTTCCTCATCAATACTCTGAGACACAACAGTTGTATCTGGGATATACCCGGCCAGCTTCATCCTCAAATTCAATGCATTGATCATGGAATAAATTTTTTCAGACTGGGGATGAGACCGATCTCCCATAAAGAATTCATACACTCTGTTATCCACCTCAATCCAACTGCAACCAGGCATCTTCACCACCCGTTTCTCTCTCATCCTTAGCCGACATTTTGCTGCATCCTCCAACCTACCGATTGAAGAATAGACATATGCTAGATAAACATAGCTACCAGAGTGTCCAGGATCTAACTCAAGTATATGCTGAACTACTCTCTCCCCTCTCCATATATCACCATAGATCCGACAACCACCCAGCAATGCACCCCATACTATAACATTTGGTGGCACCCGCATTGAATTGATCAAGTTCTCGGCTTCATCAAGTCGTCCGGCACGGCTGAGAAGATCTACCACACAACCATAGTGCTCAACCTTTGGATCAATCCCAAACTCATCACTCATCCGATTGAAATATTTCAACCCCTCATCCACCATACCAGCATGAGTGCAGGCTGATAAAATGCCCATGAAAGTGATGTCATTCGGCTTTATCCCACATTGTAGCATTCCATGAAATCCAGAGATTGCCTCCTCTACGTGGCCATGCATGGCTGACCCACAAATTATTATACTCCATGAGATCACATCCCTCTCTTTCATTTTTTCGAACACTCTTCTAGCCTCACCAATGCACCCGCACTTCGCGTACATGTCGGAAAGAGCATTCCCCAAGAAGAGGCCTAGCTCCATCGACCTCCGCTTGATGAACCCATCAATCCACCTCCCCAAATCGAGGGCACCCAGGTGGGCGCAGGCGGAGAGGACGCTCACGAGGGTGACATCGTTGGGCGGTGCACAACCTGACCGCAGCATCTTGCGGAAAAGCTCAATGGACTCCAAGAACTTCTCATTCTGCGTGCACCCGGCAATCATGGCATTCCAACAGACCACATTCCTTTCTGACATGTGATCGAAGAGTTCACGGGCGGTGGCCACATCGCCAGACCGGGCATGACCAGCTATCATGGCGGACCAGGAGACCATGCTCCTCTCGGGCATCCGATCGAACACCTCTCTCGCGGCGGTGATATCACCGCAGGAGGAGTAGCCAGAGATCAGAGTGTTCCATGAGACGACGTCCCGCCCAGGCATTTCGTCAAACAGGCGGCGAGCGACAGCGGGGCAGCCGAACTTGAAGTACATGTCGACGAGGGAGTTGTGGACGAAGAGGTTGGCATCGAGACCTCGCTTGAGGACGAAGGCGTGAGACATCTCACCGTCGGGGACGGCGGTGAGGCCCGCACAGGCCTTGAGGACGGAGGTGAAGGTGAACTCGTCGGGGAGGGGGTGGCGGGAGGCAAGGAGGAGGTTAAAGTAGCGCAGAGCGAGGGGCCAGAGGTGGTGGAGGGCGAGGGTGCGGAGGAGGGAGTTCCAGACGAATAGGTTTGGGTCGGGAATGAGCGAGAAGACGAGGGCGGCGTAGCGGGGTTTGGCGCGGGCGGCGGAGGCAGAGATGAGCTTGACGGCGACGAGGTTTGGGTCGACGGTAGGGGGAGGGGGGTCGGTGATGAGGCGACAGTGGACTTGCAGGAGCTGCCGCATCGTGAGTTCGGTGGCACATCGTAGCAGTAGTGTGGTAGCGTCGTGGCGGAGGCGATGGGTTTGAAGTGCCACGTTGCCAGGTTGGGTGATGGCTGAGACGGAGACGGCGGCCGCAGAGACGGAGGTGGTGGTGCTTCTACCTCCTGGCGGGGCTCAATTCATACAAATTTCCACCCAAAAAATTCAAACAAATTTCAACTGCGACGCTGGCAGAGATATTCCCATTTCATCTCTTTAGGACCGTTGAATGATTAGGCTGAAAATCCTATTGATCGATCCGTGCGACCGGCCAGTGATCGATAAAATAATAAAATTACGAACTAGATCTATATATATAAATATTTTAAACTAATTTTATAGCAAATCGATCCAAATTTTATAGGAGGGAAAAAAAAAGCTACTGAGATGTATGAGTTAATGGTATCAACAATTGCACAACCAAGTAGCCATGGGATGACAGACATCCTGTATCGTATACATTTAGATTACAAGAAGTCATAATATTTCGAATGTGGAAATTTCTAAGCCAGTTTTTTTTTTTTTTTTTTGTTCCACCCTATTATTTCGAATGTGGAAATTTCTCAGCCAAATTTTTCGTCCTACTCTATTATCTCTTTGCCTGCATTATGTGATGATGGATCTGCATGTCTTAGTACATCCTATGATGACTCTTATTTTCTTTTTCTAAGCATAATGCAATCTTTTATTTGGAAGGTTATTGCATGAATCACTGTCTGCATTCGCTGATTTATTATTTGGCTGGACACAGAATTCCATCATTTCCGCTGGCTGCATTATGCAATGGACAATTTTGTAATTCCAAGATGCTCTTGTGCTGACCATTCTTCTCTTTAAGTTTTAATGCAGCCCTTTAATCGAGATCATATGATGCAGTCTATAACACGATGATTATTGGAGAAGAGAGATAAAAAACGTACGAAATAATGAAATACGGAGAAAACAAAAAAAAGCACTCTTTTCTTACGAGTTTAGTCCAATAATCTCTCAAAAAATTAGATTACAATGACGGTCAAAAATTTTATTTATAATATAAAAATTTTAAATTAATTAAAAAAAATTAAAAAAAAATAAAATATGAAATAAATCAAAAAAATAGACTCTATGTCAGACTAGAACTCTCGCATACTCCTGTAAGTTTGTCAAACGATTGAATTAGACTCTAAAATTCGCAGTAATGGCGAAGCACCAATCTCTTAGAGCTCGAAAAGAGTTTTTTGGAATGGAGTTAACTTAAGGATTCTGATATCGGATGATAAAGTTGTAGCCGTTCTAGCTCAACAGTGTCAGAACCTTGCAGGAATCGATACTATTAGGATATCCCAGATTAAGATACCTCGAATTAGGTGCTATCTTCATGATTGCCAATCCAAATACCGAGTTGAAGTACATGGGGCTAAACTATTTACATCCAATCTGATGTGCAACCCATCTGACACGTGAGCTTCTTTCGTTACCTTGGTCAGCTAGTTTCTAATCGCTATGACATCTGCATCATCCTTTTCTGGCTGAAAAAAACTCATTCTCGAGTTAGGAACCTTCTCATCTAATGAATCACCTGCATAAGTAAATACTTCATGTTGAATGCATCAGAGATTCGAAAACAGCATGGTAATTTCAACTTATAGGCATTGTAATTGATTTTCTTGAGTATCTCGAAAGGTTCCATCTTGCGTCGGCTCAGCTTGTTATATTCTTCCATCGAATATCAATCCTTGGTTAAAACAATCTACACATAGTCGTCGACTTCAAAAGTTACCTTCTTTCTATGCTTGTCCGCAGCCTCTTTGTACTTGGTATTGTTAGCTTCAATCTGTTCTTTTACTGATTGATGAATAGCTTGAATATCTGTAGGCAAATCTTTAGTTTTTGCACTGGATCATCCTTTGAAATTAGTGGGGGTTAAGTATAAAACACTATTCGAGTTCAGTCTATAGACAATTTGAAATGGACTGTAGCCTATAGTCCTGTTCACTGAATGGTTGAATGCGAACTCAGCCTGTACTAAGGCCAAATCCCATTGCTTCGGACACTCGCCAGCAAGACTCCTCAATAAATTTTTGAAGCTCATGTTAATGGACTCGGTCTGACCATCTGTTTGAGGATGATAAGTTGAACTGAACTGCAAAGTGGTTCCCAAACTCCTCCATAGGCTCCTCCAAAAGTGGCTCATAAACTTTGTGTCTCAATCAAATGTAATGAATTTGGATACTCCATGGTGTCGTACAATCTCTTTGAAAAATAATTGAGCAATGCTTGAAGCATCTATGGTCTTCCTACAGACGATGAAGTGAGCCATCTTTGATAATCTATCTACCACGACCAGCATTGAATCACATTGTCTCTGAGTCATAGGTGGACCCAAAATGAAATCCATGCTGATCTATTCCCATAGACGATCTGGGACAGGCAAAGGGGTGTATAATCCTGCATTCATCGCTGTTCCCTTCGATACTTGGCAGACTCGACAACAATCCACAAATTTGGTGACATCACGCTTTAATTTTGGCCAATAGAATTTACTTTGAATCAGCATGAGAGTCTTGTCTCTGTCAAAGTGTTCTTCATTATGAAGGTCTTGTACAATCTTCTCTAATAAAGAGCAATAGGGAACACAAAGCTGCACACCTCGAAACAAAAATCCATCATGCAACTGATAATCAGTTTGGATATGAGAATGTATCTCCTATAGAATTCGGCCAAAGTCAAGGTCACTTGCATAGTGATCCTTCAAGGTGTCAAATCCAATCACCTCTACACGAAGAACTCCTAGCAGCTCGACTGTCCGGCTTAATACATTTGCCATTCGATTCTGAGCATCAAATTTGTGCTTCAGAATAAAGTGAAACTCTTGCAAGTAGTTCACCCATTTGATATGCCTGTGGCTCAGCTTTTCTTGTCCATTGATATACTTCAAGGCTTCATGATCAGTGTACAAGATAAACTCCACATCATAAGTTGAATAATTCAACTTGGATCCAGACAACTTTTTGCTGTGGAAGTAAACAGGCCGCCCCTCTTGACTTAGAACTTCACCGACTCCTATGGAAGATGCATCACACTCCACCTTGAAAATCTTAGTGAGATCAGGAAAGGCAAGGACATCAGCAAAGGTGATCTTCAGTTTAATTTCTTCAAAAGCAGCCTATGCTTCGGGAGTCCACTAAAATCGCTTTTCTCTCATACTATCAGTCACCGGAGATATCACCAAAGAAAAACCATGGATGAATTTGTGGTAGAAGGATGCCAGGCCATGAAAATTTAAGACTTCAAAGATGTTGCGCGGTACCGGCCAATTCTACATAGCTTGAATTTTGAATGGATCAGCCCGCAGCCCTTCAGAGGAGACGATATAGTCCAAAAAAGTCAGGCTATCCATCACAAAGCTGTACTTTTTGAGATTGGCGAATAACTTCTCTCTCCTTAGTGTGCTAAGAGCCTCCACGAGATGCTGCAAGTGATCTTCTAAAGCAGGGCTGTATATAAGTATATCATCAAAGTAAACCACAATGAATTTACCAATGTATAGTTGCAGCACATGGTTTATCAGCCTCATGAAGATACTCGATGCATTGAAAAGTTCGAATGGCATCACTAGCCACTCATACAGACCCTTCCTTATCTTGAAGGCTATCTTCCACTCGCTCCAGATTTGATGCGCAACTGATGGTAGCCGCTTTTCAAGTTGATTTTGTTGAACACTTTGGTCCCAGCAAGTTGATCAAGCATATCATCCAATCTCGAAATCAGATATTGATATTTGATAGTGATCCAATTGATGGCTCGGCTGTCTATGCACATGTATCACGAATCATCCTTCTTTGAAACTAGTAGAGCATGTACTACACACAAACTCATGCTCAGACGGATGTATCCCTTGTCCAATAGCTCTTGAACCTGCCACTGCAACTCCCCATGTTCAGCTGGGCTTATGTGGTATGCTAGCTTGTTTGGTAGACTCATCTTAGGAACAAAATCGATGTAGTGTTAAATATCTCGTTCTGGTGGCAACCCTGCAGGCAAATCTTTAAGGAACATATCAGCAAATTTTTGGAGTATAGGACGTACCAGAGATGGGATGTCATGCTCAGCTAACTCATCCTTCTCTACCATCGCTAATAGATAGCCGACCTCTATTACCTCCTTTAAATAGGTGTGCTTCATCAGAAGGTTGATGCTGCTCTCTACCTTTAGTTTGGATAAGTCTTCTTCCTTCATCGATGCCAGAGTGATATTCTGATTATTCTTTCAAAATGTATAGGTGTTCCATCGGCCATTATGGGTAACACAATGATCATACTGCCATGGTCTTCCAATAAGCAGATGACATGTATCCATGGCTACTACATCACATCATACATTGTTGAAGTACTTTTGTTCGATGGAAAAGGATACAAGACAATGACCATCGACAACAACTTCGCTTTCTTTTTTGAACCATGATAGTTTGTATGACTGAGGCTATTTTTCTGTCAAAAGATTCAGCTTCTTGATGGCCTCTTGAGAGATGACATTTTCACAGCTTCTATCATCTATGATGATTTTGCAGACCCTCTTCTCAATGGTGCAGTAGATATAAAAAATATTGATCCATCTTCAGTCTTCTTTTCTCTCTCTTTTGGGAGCAAGTAGGTTCTTTCGAATAACTAGAGCCTCTTCGCTATCGTCAAACAGCAAGAAGTCATCCTCTTCATTATCCATTTCATCATAAATAGGCTCTTGTTCTTTCTCAGATGGTTCTCTTTCTTCAATTAGCAGCTACTTCCTGGATCGTCCAACGGGCTTTTTATAATTATTCTACATGTGTCCAATTTCACCATAATTGTAACACCATAGATTCGATGATCCAATCGGGGTTGGATTTGAGGTTCTTGTATCAGCAAAACGAACAGGAGGGTTAGTAGTATTGCACCGCATAACCCTTTGGTTTTCCATCGCTTGATTGTTTCATTGGATGGATTAGATCTGGGCACAGATCAGCACCGCAGCTACTCCTCAGCAACAACAATATGGTGGTACTCTTCTTTGATTGTTCACAGGATATGGAGCTTCAAAGCATCCTGAATCTGCAGTCATACTCCCTCCAAGAACCTCACCACCATCTGTTCCTCGTTTTCTGTAAGGTCGTTCCTAGCCATGAGTTGGTAAAACTCTTTCATATAATCATCCACAGATCTAGGACCTTGTCGCAGGTTCTGTAGGTGCTGATACAAGAATTGCATGTAGTTGAAAGATAAAAACTGCTCTCTCAATGCTTTCTTCATCGTCTTTCAGTTCTGAATTTTTGGTTTGCTCCCGTGCTTCTTGGTTTTCTTCAACTATTGCCACCATGTGGAAGCTCGACCTATCAATTTTAAGGCAACAAGTTTTATTTTTTTATCATCAGGTACCTTCTTATACTCGAAGATGTGCTCAATCTGATCTAGCCAATCAAAGAACACCTCTATATGCAGACCATCTGAATATTCAGGTAGATCTACTCTTATGGAATCAAACCAGTGGATTGATCGTTCGAATAAGTCACCACGACCTTCTCGCCGGCGTGTGGGAAGACCCCTGTAAAAGGGGTTTTCGAAATCTGAAAGCTCTCCTTCAAATTTGCAATCATCAGGTTTCGCCTCAGATCTCTCGCATCCTCAATTTCTAACTGCGTAAGGTGCGCAGTCAGATCTGATACTTGTCTCCTCAAATCTTCGCACTCCAACATTAGGTCCGTTCCCGTTGCATGATTTTTTCATGGACTGCTGCTTAATTCACAGGTTGGTCCTTCTTGCGATCACCACCCGTCATTTGAACTACAAAAAAGAATCAGCGCTCACGGATCTGAAGGCTCCGATACCAACTGATACAGCCTATAGCGTAACGATCGCTGGGGAAGCAGGATGAAAGGTGCACGAAATAATGAAAGACAGAAAAAAGAAGAAGGCACTCTCTTCTCATGAGTTTTAATTCAATAATCTTCCAATAAAAAATGGTTACAATGATGGCTAAGAGCCTTATTTATAGTGTAAAAATCCTAAGTCAACTAAAAGAAAGAATTCGAAAGAACATAAAATATAAAATAAATAAAAAAAATATATTCCATTTCAGACTAGGACTCTTGCATGCCCTTGTAGGCTTGTCAAACGATTGAATTAGGCTCTGAAATTTGTAGTGACGGTGAAGCACCAACCTTGTAGAGCTCGAAAAGAACTTTTCGAAATAGAATCAACTTAAAAATTCTAACATCAAATGATAAAGTTATGACCGTTCTAGCTCGATAGTGTCAGAATCCTATAGGAATTGGTGCTATCAGGATATCTCGGATTAGGATATCTCGGATTAGGTGCTATCTTTGTGGTTGGCAACCCAAATACCGAGCTGAAGTATACAGGGTTGAATTATTTGCATCCATTCTGATGTGCGGTCCATTTGATACGTAAGGTTCCTTCGTTATCTCTGTCAATCAATTTCTGATCGCTATGACGTCTCACCTCTCAATTTATCATTAATTAAGGTACATATTTTTGTCCTCTTTATTTTTTATATTGCTTATAATTAAAACTATCTCTTCTATCTATTTTCTTTTATTCTTTTTCTTTGTTACTGTTGTATATATTCTGCATTGAACAAATTTGATGTCCTATAGAGCTCATTGCTCCTATCAATCTTTTTTATTTAAAAAAATAATATTTCATGAATATGATATTTTTAAATATAATAAATTTGATTTTTTTGACTACTTATTTCTATCTATGGGAGCTTATTCATCAACTTTTATTGCAATAATTGACGGTCTAGCCTGCCATAACCGTTGACTATCGGAATTCAACTATATCGCATGGAATTCTCTTTCCGTTTTGATCCAGGAACATAGCTTGTTGCATGAAAAAATAAATTTATATCGTTTGATGGAAGGCTCATACTTGTTAATGCTATTCTTTCATTTCTTTTGATTTACTTCATATTTATTTATAAAATGTCCACATAAATTATCAAGAAGTTGGATAGAATAAGAAGATGCTTCCTTTGGAAGGGGTCGATCTCGACGAATGATACCTGTTGCAAGGTCTCTTGAGATAAGGTATGCCTTCCTAAAAAAGAAGGTGGGCTTCAGATCAAGGATTTAAGATCTTTCAATTTATCACTTTTAGCCAAATGGGATTAAAAATTTTTAAAAGATAATCTGGTTGATGGAAAAAAATTGTGGCTAGAGTTAGTCCAATTTAGCGCTAATCTATTACTATAGATTCCTAACTTAGATCGGCTTGATTAGAGATAGACGGCGATTGTAGGGTAGCGATAGCGGTACCTGTAAGATAAGTCCTTGGTCAGAGTTGGCTCCGAGTCCACCGGGGACATATAGATACTTAAGTAAAAAGTCTGAAATAGATAGAAAGGAGTGAGCGTGTATTAGAAGAGAAGGGATTGCATACCTTGAGGATTTCAATAGGTTTTTATTCATAGGTGGAGATTGAAAAGTTGTGAGAAGGAAGGAGATTAGGTGGTTAGCCTTGCTTTATTAGACGAAATATATTTGTTATCTTCTATTTTATCTGAAGAAATAGTTTATTATCTTTTATTTTATTATTTTTTTCTTATTCATTTACAATAGATTGTCATGTAGATTCTAAAATTTTTCCAACCAATATAAATTGAATAAAAACATCAAGTACAATATTTTTTTTGTAGTATCAACTTGGTTTGATTATCATCAAAATTATATCAGGCCCAACTTTAATGTGTATCGACTTTAATTGAAAAAAAAAATTTCTATCTATATTATGATCTTTATTTTTTATCCAACGAATAGATAAGAGCAATAACCGAAGGTCCATTATTTGGAGTTATCATGTTATCTTGTTTCGATCCTGGCAGACTAGAACGAGTATGTCGGACCAATCTCCGTTGTTTAATTGCGGATTATCTTCAGAACATCATACATCCTTAAGGTAAGCAGGGTCAGTTACGTTACGTTACGTTACGTTAGAAGTAACGGGTCGCTGGGTTTGATACCACGGCACGGAGCAGCCTGGCTTCGGATTTCCTCGTGAATCGTGACTGCTTTCGGTCGATTCGCGGTTTCGCCATTCTACTGCGTAAAGTCGGCAAGAGTTTTCTTTCCCGCCCGTGCCAGGCGGCTTCCCTCCAACCGGGATTTGCTTGGACCAACGCCACCTCATCGATCCGAACCAATCCCCCCCGCCGCCACCCACGAGGAAACAGAAGAAAGGCCATCGAATAGTAAGGAAACTATTGCAAGCCGTCGATCTCATGCAAGCACTCGACGGCTAAGATCACGCACAGCTCATCGATCCGGAACCCTCACTCCCGTCCAATCAAAACCGATTGCCTCCATCTATAAATATGAAATCCCCCCTTGTTCTTTTCCTCCATCCGGTGACTGGTTCCCCTTTTCCCTCTCCTAAAGACCAATCCCCCGCTCGCTCCTCCCCTCCTCGGACCCTCCCCTAACCTCGATTCCGATGGCACCCAAGGCCGAGAAGAAGCCGGCGGAGAAGAAGCCTGCTTCGGAGAAGCCGGGGGAGGACAAAGAGAAGAAGACGGTGGCCGAGAAGGCCCCTGCCGAGAAGAAGCCCAAGGCCGAGAAGCGTCTCCCATCGAAGGAGGGGGCCGCTGGCGACAAGAAGAAGAGGAAGAAAGCGAAGAAGAGCAGCGAGACGTACAAGATCTACATCTTCAAGGTGTTGAAGCAGGTCCACCCGGACATCGGGATCTCCAGCAAGGCTATGGGCATCATGAATTCCTTCATCAACGATATCTTTGAGAAGCTCGCCCAGGAGGCTTCTCGCCTCGCCCGCTACAACAAGAAGCCAACCATCACCTCCCGGGAGATTCAGACCTCCGTCCGCCTCGTCCTCCCCGGCGAGCTCGCCAAGCACGCCGTCTCCGAGGGTACCAAGGCCGTCACCAAGTTCACTAGTTCTTGAATGATCTTTGTTTGGGTCTGCTGGCTTCGTCTGGATCCTATCTGGGAATTTAGGGTTATGCTTGGGTGCTTCTTTGCCCCTTCTGCCTTCTTTTTTTTTTTGTTATCCTTTATATCTTTTCCTTTTTTATTTTGTTTGAAGTTGAATAGTCTGATGTAAAATTCCTATCTCTGATCTGGAAATTTGAAGTTAGATCTTCTTAGACGTTCCATCTTGAATTTGTCTGATTTACTTCTTTGATTTATGTGGCTTAATACCTTTTTGGTATCTGGACAAATTCTGGTAATGGGGAGGGACACACACACACACACACACACACACATACATGAGATCAAGATGTATTATGTTTTTTAAAAGAAAATTTCCCCAATTTCTTCTTTTTCATTTTTTACCTGATGTCATTTCTGGCATTTTGATGCTCATCTTGATGTTAGTGTCCTGTCTTTATGCGAAGATGTTGTGTCAACTTCAGCTGGGGTCTAATGCTTCAATCCTGTCTTTCAGTCTGTTTCCCTGGATGAATTAATTCTTGAATGGTGGACTAGTGCACCAAGATTTTCAAGCATTTTAGATAAAATGCCTGTGTAGATTAAAAAAAGAAAAACACGAAATTGTTTCTTAGAGACATACGAACAATAGTCCGTGGGTGCACTCAGTCTGACATTGTTTTGAATTCATGTGCCAGATCTTTGAATTCGATTTGATGGCTTTGCCCCTTTGTTACTATAGTCTGACAATGCTGAATCTATGCGATATAGTGTTGCTCGAATGGTATATGCATTAATCAGTATGCCAGGAGTAATACAGTATTGATAGTTTTTACTATTTTACTAAATATATAAAGCTATAATGTGTATTGTTCTGGTGATTGATGGGAACTGAGAAAATTTGATTGTCATTTTCAATTTTGCTAAGATGGTTTCCAAGCGATATGATGAAACTATGCAGAATAGACCTATAAATAGCTCTGCCTTCTTGAACATCAGGAAATGACTTGCTGTCTTTGCAAAAGTTGAGTTCTGCTTGAGATAAATTAATTAGTTAAGTGACAGATGATGTTCAGTTATATGGAAGACATTTCATCTCTAACCTTTATTCATTGCATACACAAATTATTAACATATTTTGTCTCCTCATTTTACTATAATGCTTGATATGTGTGGAAATTGTTTCTGACTCTTGTTCTTATCCTTAGTAGATATAATAATCTTCATCTTTAATGAATGTCTGCTTCTTTCAATTCTGGGGTTTCCCTTTATTGCAGGTGTATTGTGGAGCCAGCTTCTATTTATTTTCGGCAGGTGGGCATGACTATAAATTCATTTTTTCTGAGTATTTTCAGATAAAGTTTTTGCTCTTTCCTTCTCAAGAGATTGATGGATGTCGAAACTTGATGGTATTTGAGGGAATATATCTGCTTGTGGTTGTGATAGGTAGCCAGTAGCTTAAAAGCAAAAGTAATTGGCTACTCAATGGGTTAATTTTGTGTTATTGCAGGTATCATTGTTATTCTGTTTTCACCTAAGTGTTTTACCTGTTGAAATATCTTTAACAATTAAATATTTAACTATAAATGGATATGAATAATGTATATTCATTACTGATCTAGTTGGACCTTGATTTTGAATTTTTAGCATTCCAATTTTTTGTGTTTACAATAATCCCTTTAAAAGTATAAAGTAAAACTTCTAGGTAATTCTCTATTGCTATATTCAGATTCTAAGGCCAATCATGAATTAGATGCAAGGACATCTTCCATTTGCTGCTTTGGGAGCATGGCGTTTTTCAGTTATCTGGCATGTTATGGGTGCACTAGGTTTTTGGTTATGTGCTTGTCTATGTGTCTGTTTCTCCTTCAAGCGGTGATTGATTTTTGAAGGATGAAACCTTTTAATGTCAGCAGGAGTCAACCTGCATGGGAGGAAGTACTTTCTTGTAGAACTTTAAGGAGGCAATGTTGGAGGCCATTGGTGCACAGCAGATTGGATACTTCATATTGTTATTTGCTACGAGATATTAGAGTAAGTGCTTGCCACCATACAAGGAAAAAAAAAATATTCCTATTCTATGTTATTCTTTGGGTGTCATGCCTGTGCATATGGTCTAGTCATTTGGGGTGGGTCTATTTTTAACAGAGTTCTGTAATTGATTGGCATGTACGTGCAAGTATCTACTTAAATGAATACTTGTTGCTTATGGTAAAGTGTCACGGCATGTGCTTGTTGATGGAGGCTCACTGTAAAATCATGATTTGTGCACAGTAGCTTAGTGCTGATGTAGAGTCTAGACAGTGTTGATCTAATTTACTTAGCTGGCTAGTGTCTGCTTAATTTCTTTAGTGGTTGGCGCTTTCTTGTTTCTTTGCCTCTTTTGCTAAAATAGAGCACTTCCTTACACTTATAAATGTGGATCACATGCATATTCTCAGATATGACCACCAAAGTTCCAGGACATGCTGATGGTTCGTGTAGATTTTATACAGACACAAACTCACCCTAGCAATGACAATATACTCCTATCCTCTGTTATTGTTCTTTTGAGAATGTCGGGGATGATGGAAGGTTTAGTAGATAGCTTCAATGAAGATTGTCCTGTTACTCTATTATCACTTTATCTTTTCTGATGTTTATACTAACTAGACGTGCTGTATTCTAGTGGTCGATACTGGTGGTAGTGGTACCAATCTTGTGTTGCTCTACATCAGTACTTTATTTCCTAGCTGAATGATCTGATAATGGGAAAAATTCATGCACTTAGAAAATTGTTGGTACTACTTCTATGTGTAGCTGGTTTTGGTATTATCCTCATGCGGAAAACTGATTTGAGACCCAGCAAATTCTCATATTTCAACATACTATACTGTTTTGTCATATAGTCTCAGGAGCGTTTGAAGAATTTTATATTTCTATAAACTGAAACCTTCATTTTATTTTCAGCTTCTTTTGCACATCCTCACTTCACTGCAGAAAGGAGGAGGGTTTTTGCAGGGGAACCCTCGCTGAATGAATCATCTTGTGTAGGTGTATTCTTTTGCAAGTGATATCGTTTTGCTTTCTTATCTACCAAAAATATAAAATGGAAAATGATTTCAGTATGCGCAAATATTCTACAAATGCCATCTCGTTCTACAGCTCTTTAGGTTGAATTAATTTCAAATGAAGTACAATGTGCATGGATCGACTCTCATAGTGTTTATTAGTGCTATCATCTGTTCAGAAATCATAAATCTCTTCTATTTGGGGGATCTTGTTGGTAAAAGTTATGTAGCTTTTAATCAATGGCGCGTTGTTGCACTAGATCAACTTATCTTTTTTTCCTACAGGATTGTTTCATTGATGGATATTAATGGGGACAATTATATATTCTATGTTATAGGAACCATATGTCAAGTTTACTGATCTGAAGACTGGCTTCTTCTGTTCAAAACATCTAGGGTGCAAGTACTTGACATTTCTGAATATGCTCTATGGTGGTAAGAATTTGAAAAGATTGAGAAAATGAAAGATCCTCAAATTATATTTGAAACTGGAAGTAGAGAATGTGATAACATTAACAAGCAATAAATAGGATGGATAACATTAACAAGCAATAAATAGGATGGATTGTTTTGTTGAACTTCATCAAGTAAATTCTTGGATATTTCACATGATGGTTAGAAGGTGATTGCAATGGTTGAATATGGAGAAAGAATTCCTAGGAAGAACATGTTGGAGATGCTTCTATATCTTGGTGGCATGACATGGGGATAGAATTACTAAATTTATGTGTTGTGATTTGATAATTATTCTCAAATTTAACGGGTTACGCTTCCCTCAAAGGGTCGAGGTTGCAAAGCAATTTCTTCCCCGTCTTTAACTAAGAACTGCTCAGAGCGAAGAAGCATATACCAACCCCCCCACGGAAGAACTTTTAACAGGATGGGCTTTGAGTGCAATGCTTTTGAAGTTATTCTATAAAGAAGTGAAAGATAGGGAGTTGCATTAGAATTACACATGAACTTGTTCCTGGGGTCGTTTAGTTCCTACCATATGTTCTATGGGACTTGGATATGATTAACATATATTCTTGTATGCATTTTCTATATACATTATATTACGATACGTGATTTGTCCAACATTCTCGACTTGCGATTTGGTTTAATTGGTGGCCTGATTTGCTTGTCACATGGTTGAGATCGTATAGCGGCTGAACTATATTTCTTATGAAATCTGGAGAGCAATGGAATAATAAGTTGAGATTTGGTCTGTAAGGACTGAGGGACGATCAAGTGAAGATTTTGGCTGGTGTATTAACCTTGTTCAAGAATAGGTTTGTAAAAGATTTTGCCAGTATCTCGATTATCAGTCACATGCGTGTCATTGATGCTGCAGATCGCACTTCAAAAAGCCTGGTAAGCTGGCTTTCGAAGGTTCATTTTATTTCATGACTATGATGAATGTAATGGTGGGGGGGGGGGGTGTGGTTGTTGAGAGGAGGGGGGCGCACCGGACGTAAGGTCAAACTATGTAATCGTTATTTTCATGTTAATCTGTTCTTATTTATAATGATACGGTCAGGTGCTTATGGTTGGAGCTTCATTCAACGACACTTTGCTGGATGCTCAATTCTGCCTCATTATTCTGGGATTTGACACTGCATATGAGCGGTGCAATGGTAATGTTACGTGATACACTGCCGTGCTGGCTGCTCTTATGAAGGGATGGTTCAATATATTGGGAGGCCTAAAGCTGAATACTAAAACCAGGGGTGGAAGTTGGATCAGACACAATTTTATTTTTTTCATCACATCGTTGCATCTCGACTCGAGAAAGAAAAAAAAAAAAAACCGTCGTGTGGAGATTCAAAATTCTTCCGTCTTCTTTTCCATCGTCCAACCATCGAAAGCCTGGAATCTTTTTACCATCGGAAGTTTGAAATTCCGCTTCCGTCGGAGACGCCCTTCAAGTTTGGAATGTTCGTTGTCGAAGATCGGATGACGTCTCTCAAGTTAGATCGTTACTATCGGATGGATCCATATCCTCTCTATTGATGATGGTACCTTCGATGGTCTCTTTGTCGGTGTCATCCTCATTCATCTCGAGGTCTCTCTGCAAGCTCTTCGACGACCTCACCACTCGAATCGATGATTTTTTCACTTGTGGCTCCCATTTCATCATTTTTCGTCTCCCGTCTTGTCGTTTTCGTCTCTGGCATTATTTATCTTCTTGCGGATGGATGGCTGGATGCGGTGGAGATGGCAAGGGAGCTCGAGGATCTAAAATAAATATGGGTCTAAAGTCCTTGCTTTGGTGGTCTTATCCTTAAGCCGGTCTTGCTGTCATGGAACCATTAAAGCGTGAGAAAAATGTACTCTTTTCAATAATAGCCGGCACCATTGTTATTGGGCCTAACTTATACAGTAGATTGAGAGAAGCCTCTGATCAAATTATATAAGAATAATTTTTATTTTGCATGTCGTGCTCTGATCCTACCTACATAGTTCATTATAATCATTGTTTAAGTGTGAATTTGATCAATAATAAATAAAAAAAATATATATTTTTTTAAATTTTAATCATTAAATTTTTATGTGTTCTTGAATTGCTTCCGTGATTTCTTTTAACACAGGCACACTTGGTCTGCTCTATTTTTGAGGTTGCAATTTAATATTTCAGTTGAAGTGGCAATTCTGAGACATTAATTATAGGTCGTGCATATCATAAATCTTGATGTTGCTCTTTATCTCCCGATGCCGACTGAACTGCAAATGAACTTATGGCCGTGAACTTGCTTTTTTCGGACCGCTAGTTTTTTTTTGTCGGAATTTGGTGAAGATCCACCCTGTAATATCTCGTGCAGGTGAAGCAGATAAATTTCCAGAATGGATCTGGAGTGTGAAAGGCCAGGTAGGAGGACAGAAACCACTATTATATTACAGATCCTCGTAATGATGTTGGTCGCCCGTCTTCATGCTGCAGCAGCTGAATTCTTATTTCTCGAGCTATGTGAGTCACTTTTTTTTTTTTTTTGTGTTTTATTTTCTTTTTCTAATTTCAGAATTTGTACTCATAGCATAAGGCGTTGTTTTCATTGATGCTAGGATTTGGATGCTTTTAATAGAGCTGGCTTCTTATTATAACTCCGTATTAATTAGTCGTATGTCAACCTTTGGTAATTTAATTTTGATTTTTGGAGAAGGCAATAACTTTTCCAGATCAATCAGATGGTGAAGTAACAAGAGGGATTATGAGAAGCGATATGCTACGGAGAGTCTTGGTGCTGAAGGAGTGTGGTGAAATGGTTGTTCAACCAGAGGTTTATCGTCCCATGCATTCTCGGAGACCCGGTGTGCTTGCGTATGATGCTATTATTGGTCAGAGATTGCTGAAAGCTATGTTTGATGGCATGGATCAGCTGAGCCAGTTATTGGGTTCCCAGGTCTAGTGGGATGGGCCATTGTTTTTATAGGAGTCTGCTACATGTGGCTTGTAATTCTCCTTTCATCAGCACATTAAGCATACCAAGGACCACGAGACACACTCTTAGGACATGGACGAAGAATTTCGTTTCAGTGTGATTGGGCGTGACACCTCGTGGGTCATGTTAATCACGCCAGAGTTACAGTGGCATCTTTTGCAGGATTCTGTATGGCAGCTCTTTGGTCTCTAATATTTTTCCTGGGTAATGATATAAACGTGCAAGGCTATCTTCCTGGTTCGTCCAAGTAATCATGAACTAGCTGTCTACTTTCTCTAATGCAAAACCTGTACAATTTAGTTACACATGTTGGTAGTTGCGACACTTCAGTGACATGGATAAAATTGGCAGGTGGATCATCCTGAAGACTGAAGTTTGGCTGAATGGACCATGCTTAATCTGTCAGAATGGTCAATGCTTTTAACATCAACTGAGCGTGGTGAAGTAGCTTGTGACAATGATTAGGCCATATCTAATTTTTCTCAGAGAAAAAAAGGAAAAAGAAAAAAAAATAGCTGATATGGCCGGAGACTCCTTTATTCTCATTGGCCGAGTATTAGCAATTTGCAGTTGGCTATCCGACAATGTTCAGTCCATAAATTGATCTGATCCTGGATGATCTTCTAACGTCGGATCACCAAGTCTTATAATTTATAAAGCAGACCTGGCTGGTGTCCTGGATGTACATTTTCTTTGTTTTAATATTTTTAATATAGATTTATGATTTGACCCGAGATCAAGGTGGGAGGGTCGCGTGGCGCAACTGAACCAACGACCATGAGGAGTCGTTGAGACGTACTCGTCGAGTGCCTCCGGTCACCTACTCTTTCAATCCTTAATTTAAACCTGTTTCTCCCCTCTCCTGTATCCTTGAAGAAAATTAGTTGGAGCTTCCCTTTTCAAAGGTCTACGGTGCCGTGTCCCCCCCCATATGTATATGTATCATCTCTCTCTCTGCCTCATTCGCTATCAAACTCCAGCTTCCATCCATGGCCCTGTCCTTCCTCGCTATGAATCTCTGGGAGATGGTCGTCCGTTGCAGTCCGACGTTCATCTACATGGCCACGTGGACGGCGCTCATAACCGTGACGGTGGCGGTGGCGGCTTTCTCTCCGGAGTTGGCGTTCGTATGGGCGGTGTCGCCGTCGTCGTCCTTCGCGCTGGGTTGCGGGGGCGTCGGTGGCGCCGTGAGGCTCCCACTGGAAGGGCCACCAGGGGAGGTGGTGTGCGTGCCCGTCCACCTGTTCGGCCGCTCCAAGGCCGATTTCATAATCCCTCCACTCTTCGCCGCCTTGGTCGTCGCCAGCTCCATTTGCTTCACCTGGGCTGTCGGGCTGTGGGAGGCCGAAGAAGAGACGCTCAGCTAGCACAATCAACAATCCAAATGAAGCGGTTCTAGAACGGTTTCTTTTTTTGGATTCAAGTGATGTATGTAGCGAGGGATGGACTGGGAGAGAAGCGCGCGCGAATAGGCGAATTCTATTTTCGTTGATTCATATGGCTTAATGCCTGTTTATACCTAATGTCTTTCCATGGCTCTTTTAGCAAACAGTGTACCGGTCTTTTTTTTTTTTTTTTACCAATACTCGTTCCAGGGAATCAGCAGGAGCATGTGGATGCAAACTGGGTGCAGATTCAGGAAACAAATGGCACATTTTTATTTTTATTTTTTCCAAGCGCAAAGTGGCACAGTTTCGCCAGGAAATTAAGCCAATAGTACAACAATATTCGATATTTATGCTGACTTGCAAAAGCATATAGATCGTCCGGCCAACAGCCCAACACCATATTAGCAAGAGAGTGATGTAATATTTACATTGGTAGCTCTTAGTCTGATCTTACTTGGATGCTGATTTAACCAGCTTTTCGCTGAAGTCCCAGAGCCTCCTGCCCAAGGTTTCTTCTCTGGCCATTTCACCGGGCTTCTCCTCATTGCAGTCAAGGAAGTACTTTCCTGTCACACCCTTGAGACTCGGATGTAATGCAGCATAGCATGTAGTAGCTGCTCCCTGCAAACAAGTACCATTCATGAATGCCATATAATGCTGCCATTCATCTTCTTATTCAAATCAAAAAAAAAAATTCAAAGAATAAATTGTAACCAGAAAATCTTCTACTTGAGGGAGGCCATGGGCATAAAAAATTCAGTAACGTTTCAAATTGAACATTTCAGGTTTGACCGGTGGTCTATATTGGTTGAATACTGCCATCTCTATGATTGTAAGCTATACAATGGGAGGAAAGCTCATGTAGAGATATGCCAACCTTTGCCAACATCTTATTGCAACCACTCAAGGCTCACACTGATATAGAACAATGCTTCATTTAAATGCAAATTATTATTGATACTTGAGAGGCAAACAATTTAGGGGCCATTTGGTATTGCTTTTGTTCTCCCTTTTTTTTGTTCTCCAAAATCCAAGAAAATTTGACCTAGACTGAATGGGTGGGTTATGAAACCATTTTATTTGTTAAATTGCGCGTAAAACCTAAGAGCTTTTTATCAGCCCATGTTATTGCTTTTTTAAAGAAATGGCAGAAGTTTGCAAATGCTATCTCCAACATAAATCTCCATGATATATTGTGCAGGTGAACGAAAAAATAAAAACAGTATCAAACAGTCCCCTTGTCAGATTTTTAGTACATGCAAGAGATCTCAGTAGGGGAAGTCACTGATTAGATATTGGTAATGAAACAAACAAATATTAAAACTCCTTACCAAATCCACTTGGGGTTAGATATGTGAGGCCTTATGTGGAAAAAACAAAGTTCGCCATAGAGAGAAATGCCTTCAAATCATCTTCATTGCTCACTTTTAGCTTTGCTGTGTTCCTATTAACTTGCACTCAGGTCAGTTCTCAATGGGGCATTATCAGGCCAATAATGCAAATAACCAAAGTATCCTTATGATGTACTTCTCAAGCTATCCTCTTCTAGTTCCACTTCTAACCTTCTTTGCTATACTTGTTTGTTATCCCTCATAACTAACAAATTCACCTCAATATATTAACTCCATTATGCTCATCTTACATTCATGTGGACCTGTGCATTGTCAAACATTCTTACCACAAAATAGACTTTTGTCTGACAAAGTTTGTTGTAAAATTGAACACATTTCATCATCTATGTAATTTAATGAGAAAATTTCCAGTATATAGAATCTATTTCATCAACAAAATGAAATCCATAAAACTAGAATTTGGTGAGTGAAAGTTATGCATGTACCAGAAGTAACATGATATCTTTACTGTAGATATATGAATGTGATATTTAATGCTCAATGAGAAGCTTTTTCTAAAACCGCTCCTAAAAGTAAATCAATACTGCATTTCCACATATTTATGGATCTGAGTGTTCAGCAGCTGCGGCTGCAATGTACTCAATAAGAGATAAACTACTAAAGCTGAAAATCTAGAGGTGAACAAATTCAATTTCCATTTCAAATAATCTTTGAAATAGATGGTGAGAGAGAGAGAGAGAGAGAGAGCGCGCTTAAGGATGATGTGGATCAAATTGAATTTTATCTACAAATTTATTTATTAATGTCATGGGAAAGAACACTTTCTCGTGTCATTAGACTAGTGTACAATTGGTTGCATACCTGTGGTACACTCTTCCAAAATATGTAAGTGAATAATCTTAGAACACCTGGAAGACAACAACCAGTGTCAGGCAAAAAAACAAGGGTTATTCATGCTTAAACAAGTGGTTGCTTTATGAAGTATGATAAACTAATCAACATACTCATCAAAAGAAAAGAATGTCTCCACAGAGCTGTCACGATCAATCCCGGATGGACAGAATTTACAGTAATATTTGCACCTTCTTCCTGTCATGCAAAATGTGGAGATTTGTCTAGCATCTTCATGGAGGTCTGACAAAACTTATGCTAATGGACACCTGGGATGCAGATCAAAGGCAGAACATGCATTCCATATATGCAGCCAATATAATACACACATATGGTAAAATCATGGGGAGATAATGCCTAGATTTTTCCTTGATAAGGACAATATTTGTCAAACAGAGCACCCTGAAACGCACTATATGCCTAATCTGCACAGGCATTGAGCACTCATCCCAGCATTTACACACATTAGAGGCATGCTATATTATATTCAATCAATGAGAAATTGAACCAAACCACCCTCTCTGCATTGCACCATGTCTCATTGAGTCGCTCATCTACAGAGGTCTGTAGTAAAATCACATGAAGAACCAAAATTTCATATATCAAAAACCTTTCACGAGAAGAAATTAGTTATGGATTATGGAAATTCGCTTCTGTAGTGCACAACAGAATCTCATGCCTTGGTGGCATGGTAGTTTACTGCAATAATCATCATCCCTCTGTTGTGCATTTCTTCATATAATATGAATACAAGGGTCACAAAACAGAGAATGCACTGCAAAAACTGATTGAAATGCAGAGAAAGCCGAGTAGATGTTATTGGAAAAAGAAGCATTAGTACCTGCAAGCGTCTTGATAGCTCATTGGCATGCAATATATTTGCCAGTTTCGATTGACCATATGCTCTTTTATCAGAATATCTGATAACATAGGGGATAAGCAGAACAGTTAAGTGGATACACTTAAAAACTATTGTTTACTCCATCAAATATGCAGGTACTGCAATAAAATAGTCTAAGATATTAATTTGATTCCTCACATACTGCTAAATACAAAACAACTAAAGTATAAGCCACAACTAACAGATTTAAGCACTGACATACCCATTATTGTCATTGAGATTATCAAACTGTATTCCTTCATCATATGAACGAAGGTGTGCAATAGATGAGAGATTAACAATGCGACCTTCGATCCCCGTCTTCCTTTCTGTGTTTTTCATTTTCTCAAGAAGAAGGTTTGTCAACAAAAAGTGACCTGATGGAAAGAAATTGATCAATCCAACAAACATCAACCATTCAGGGAAATACAGCTATAGGAGGTTACCCATTAGAATGCAACAAAAATTACGATCTCCACAAAATTGCAAAGATAAGTTTTTTTAGAAAAAACAAGCTGATGGTTACTCCTAGGACGCTCAGTTTGTTTTACTAAAAGCAGATATCGTAGAATCAGATCTGGGTAATGTATGATTACCAAGATGATTGGTGGCAAAATGCATCTCTATTCCATCCTCTGAAAGTTGGTACGGACAGAACATGACACCAGCATTGTTTCTGAAATATAGAATAAGAGTGTCAAATTTTAGTTCAATGCAGATCTTAAAAAAAGTACCATGAATCATCAATGCTCAAAGACATCAAACTCTCTCCTCCAATAATTATGTAAAGACATGGTTGAATGGAAAAAAAAAAAACAATGATCTAGTTCAATGGAAACGCATTTTCATGTGATAAGGACAACAGACATTACATTAAGATGTTAAGAGGAAGATCCATCGATATGAATTTATCTACAAAGGCTCGTACAGACTTTAATGAGCTAAGATCAAGCTTCAAAACATCCACCCTGGCTGCTGGATTGCTTTCGAGGATGAGCTCTTTTGTATCATTTGCAGCCTCCATGTTCCTTGCAGCAATGATGACATGGGCTCCACGAAGTGCCAAGACTCTTGCAGTCTCTGCACCAATCCCACTTGCTCCTCCTGGATCATATATAGATACACATATAATATCAATACAGACAGTAAAAGAAAACCTATGATCTCGCTTTAAGGCATATAATCATTATACGTAAGTATTAGTAGCCATTCAAATAAGCTACTTTAAGACTTATTTTCTCAAACCATCATCTAAAAAGTATATTTCCCAAGATAAGCACAAGATAGTTGGCACCAAATTAAAGTCTAGTGGTGTAAGAGCAAAGAAGTGTTTATGGCTGCGTCCAAAACAATTATCATCGTCATGATGAATTTACAGTCATTCATCTGACCATGTCCCATAATATGAGCCTACATGATATAGTTCAAGAAGTTATTCAGAAACTAGAAAGTTGCACCAATATCTAATAATTATTCACATCAAGCAAAAAAAGCAATTATTTGGTGGGCCAACAAGGGCAAGTAACAAATTAGTTGTCAAAACCATTATTGCAAGAGGCTCCTCATCCAACCAAATTTGATCAACAAGCAGGTCTTAACCATTTAACAGACATAAGCTCTCTTCTGGCTAGGGAAAATTACAGATAGAACTAGTGGAGGCTAGGGGTGCAAATGAGCCGAGCAGCTCGCAAGCTGCTCAAGCTCAACTCAGCTCGATGAGCAAAATACTCGGCTTGAGGGCTCGGGAGCCTAGTCTAGTATATATATTTTAATAATATTATATTTATTTATACGATATATTATTAATTTAATATTTTAATATAATATTATGTTATATTTTGTTTTACCATATTTTTTAATTATAACTAGGGCTCGAATTTGAGCTCAAACTCAACCTCCAGTATGGCTCTATTAATATTTAAGTCGAGTTGAGTTCAATTTTGAGCCCAACTATTTTGAATCGAGTCAAGCTCGACCTTTAACTACTGGACTTGGCTTGACTCAATTTACCCCTAGTGGAGGCCTTAATGATGATCAAGAAAATACAACATAAGATGTTAGCTGACCGCAATTACCAAAACTTCAAACACATATCGATTGAAAATCCTAAATATTTTTCCACCAGTTGAATAATACAAACAAACTAAGAAGATAAAGTGTGAAGAAACTTAAAGATCAAAAGCAAACACATCAAAACATTCTAAAACTTAGGGTTTGTTTAGTTCGAGTATGTCAGATCTAATAATTCTATGAAATTATTTATTTGAAAAAATTAATTGCTTGGAAAAATAATTTTTATCATGTTTGGTAGGTGGAGAAATTACTCCAAAAAATATTATCGAAAAAAGATTACCATGTTAGGTTGGAGGCCATCTTATTATAGGAATTTTGCCAAATTTTTAATAATAACCTTGAATCAATAGTTCGAGTAATAATTTTTTTCTCAGTCCATTTTTTGGCCATTTATAGCCCACTTAAATAAACAATATTAATATTAGCTATTTCAAAAATTGAATTATATTTACATGAATAAATAAATATTTTTAAATTAATTATATATATTAAAAATATATTTCTTATTATAAATAAATTTTAGTATGCTTTGGTACATAAATAAATAAATAAATTATTAATAAATGCTAGGTTAGATTTATTGATAATTAATAAATATTTATTAATTATTAATTAATATTTATTAATAAATATGTTAATATATTAAATATTTTATTATCTATAAATATTATTAACCAATATATTAATAATTTTATAACGTATTAATATAATCTTGACATAACTAGTATTAATTATATAACATCATTAATACAGTATTAGTATAATATGAGTGATGGAATTTTCACCAAGAAATGGCAATTTCATATCACCTTCACTTGGTAATTCAGCATAAGAAAATAAATACCACCCTCTGGTGTTATTTGTTTTACCTTTCTGTCATAAAAATAATTGTGGATTCATTATTTATTTTACCATCCCTCTTATCTATTTTTTCATGCCAAATATGATAATATGATTGGATTTATCTTTCCATACCAAATTACACCCAACCAAATAAGCCCTCACAGTAAATCCCAAAACATAGCTTGTTGAAAAGGTGAAGATACCAAAGCAGTAATGAAATGCTACAGGAAAAAAAGACAAAATAATAACAATAATAATTCCTAAGAAGTCATTTCATGACGAAGTTATTGTAATCCGCCCAATTGCTAGCTAGCACCATATGCCTTTTATATTTACGGTTACTCAGTGAGTTACTCCGAAACTACTACAAATACTGCTGTTATTTAATAATCATTTGCTCAGCAAGCAAGAAAAGTAACCAAACAAGTGGCCAAACCCATTTTCTGCCACAGGCTAATTAAGCCAACCAATTCGACCAATAAGCAGGTTTTTAATGCATCACAAATCCTAAAACCTCCCCGTTGAAGACCAGCAACAAAGAACCAATGAGGCCTTGATGATGGTTGGTAAGAGTAAAACCAGAAAATTAAAGCAATGAATCATATGGCTTCAAGTCCGTAGAAGCAGCAAGCCCGTAAAGTGACCCAGTTGTGGTGGCTGGGTGTGTTTAAATTCAGAAAGTACAATTCTTCATAGCTATGGCAATGTATTAACGGGGAAAAAGTCAAGAAAACACCATCTGTTAAACAACAAGAAAAATAATAGGATGATAAAAGTAAACGAAACTAAACGATAAAAAATAAAAAAATAACGTACAGGCCCAACAGAGACTTTGTTTAAAAAGTGGAGTCTCCAAAAGCAGTAGAAAAATTGTACTTAAAGAAAAGACAGCAAATGACAGAACTATCCCCAGACGACGACGATACACAAGCATGGAGATTTGGCGAACCACGTAACTTTCCCAGTAAAAACAAAACAGAAACATTTTCCCTTAGATTCTGTCTATTCTGTACTTTCCTTTTGTTTTCTTTATGAAAGCGACTGGCTTGCGGAAAAAATAACAGACTCAATGATAGTTGGGAAAAAAAAAAACGGTACATGAATTTCCCTTCATAACCGAAACAAGAGCGATGACCAAAATCCAGAAAGAATCCATATCAAGAATCCATGAGAACAACATGCCAAGAACTCTCATAGTGATCTTAAGGGTATTAAACCCAAAAAAAAATTAAAAGAGCCCAATGACTGAGCTAAAAAACCACCCACAAAAAAAAAAAAAAAAAAGAAGTAAAAAAATCCCCATCATCTTTCAAGAATTCGGAAGAGAAAGAGAACAAGAAAGAAAGGAAGAGAGAAAAGAATGAAGAGACCAGTGACGATGGCAGTGAGATTGCTGGCGTCGATGCCGTCTGTGACCTGCTCCGCTGTGGAAGCGGATCCGAATCCACTAGGCCCCGGCCACCCCGTCACCAGCGAGAAGATGCCCATCTCTATATCTCGCAACCAAGAGAACAGAAGCGAGTGCGAGACAAAGCCCACTTCCAATCAAGTATCCTGGCGCCCCTTTATAAGGTAAAGAAAAGAAAGGCAAAAGAGAGAGGGGGAGGAGGTGGAGCGCAGAAGAAGAACTGGAGAAGTAATTTATGGTTGGGAATCTGATGGCTATCTGGTTTAAAACGGAGAGGTCGTGGGGGTGGGGGGAAAGAATTAATGCGCGACGGTGGGAGCTTGATGGGTGAGAGAAGGTTGCGTCGTAAGGACCAGGCAACGCGAAGGTTAAGGCTTTAAACCGGTCAAGAAAATTTCCCGAGTTTTATTAATTATTATTACTTGATAGATAGATTTGGTTAGTGTTTGTTGAACGACGTCTATCTATGAAAAGGGCTGGAGGTTTATGAAAAGGACTCGAGGTTTATCTTGTGGCGGCCAAATTCTTCGTGCATCACGAATAGTATAGAAAATCTGACGTGGAGTACACCATCTTATTTGAATGATTCACGTAATAATCATTTTTCAATGTACATTTCATATTTATAATTAATTTTTTTATTTAAAAATTTTATATAATAAAAATATTTTTATTTTTTTAAAAATTATAATATTTTATATTCATATTATGACATTTTGTGTGTAGAAAATCATAAATTTTATTCACTAAATATCATAATATAACTCAGGATGTCATATATGCACAGAATGTTATAATTTTTTTCAAAGAACAGGAGTATTTTTGTCATTCAAAATTTTCATACGAAAAAATAAAGCTGCAGACATTAAGTGTGCATTGAAAAGTGGTTGGACAAAAATATTCAATTCATATTATAATATCTTAGATCATATTATGATATTCTGGATCATATTATGTCATAGATATTAAATATATATTGAAAAATAATGACTATGTGGATCAAATGGATAAGATGGTATGTTTCATATTGAATTTTCTCTTCCTGAGAATGAGAGTTGCCTCTGGCACACGATGGGGCTTCCAGACTAGGGACCATTATGGTCCCCGATACATGAGCCCTTGCCAAGGATCCAAATCTTTAAAGCCCACCATGTTCGGCAGGTGGGCCTCAAGTGGACGTTTCCCATGTAGTTATGGATGGATCTAAACGGTGCTTAAATTGAATTGGGTGAGGAACCCTTCGTTAGGATTTGCAAGTAAATATCACTCTAAAATTTTTTTATCAAAAAAAAAAAATTCATTCTCAAATTAAAAGATTAGGTGGCGCTTTCACCTCCCTTACCATCCAAAAAAAAAAAAAAAAAAAAGGTTTTGCCATCATCAACCCGTCAATCATCATTATTATTTTCCTTTGCTCCTTTATAGGATTTTCTGGCTGTAGCACGTAGGAAGATTGTTTCTTTACTCATGAACTTAACTTTTACATGACATTTAAATATGCATCTGGTCTGATGATAAAAAGACTATAAAAATGTGGCACGATCAGATCCGTCCAACTCATGATTTATGTGGCAGTTTATATATGTCCAAAGACTCTTCAAGGCATTTTGGTCAAAGCCCTTTAATCAACCTAAGCGATGGAACGAGTAGATTAGAAGTGGCCGACCGTTGGAGTTAAAATCTTTTAGCTCGGCTTGGTAGTTTGGCAATCACTTCATCCGATGTGCATGAGGTCTTGATAATTTTGTTACATGCCAGGTGATTGTGGCACATTCTTGGATTATTATGCTATGTTAGCAGATTGTTAAAATAGGACCTTGAGTTTGTTGGGGTTTGATTCATTGAAGAATCAAGATTCTAATTATAAATAGACCCAGAGATCCTCCATAAATGGTAATGAATCAATCAATCCTCAATCCTTCCAGAGCATCTATAATACCGGTATTATTGCAACTATCCTCCTGATTCCTTATTCTGCCTTATTTCCCACTAAAAACCTTCTTTGACTTAAGCGTCAAAGGCCCAGCTGGCGTCAAGTTGACAATTTTAAGATCAAAGATTAGCAACTAGATCAAGGTCTTGCAAGGACAAATGATTGAAACAGGAGATAATTTTGAGATATGGATAAATCTTTGTTCACCAAGAAAATTATAGAGAACACCCCACCAAAGGAGTTTAAAATATCTTAATTTAAGCCCTGTGATGGTACCAAAGATCCGATGCCTTGGAAACCATGATATGTCGGACTTTCTTGGCCATGATTAGAAAAGCATCTCGACTCTAGTAGTTGAGCCTTCGACCAGACTCGATTCGCTCTTTCAACTAGATTGCCAATTTGTCCACCAGTAAAAGATGAAGAAAAGCATCGACCAATTTATTTGCCATCAAATAGAAGAAAGATGAGTCCTTCCGAAACTATATTAGCTAGTTCAATATCGAGGCATTAGAGGACCACGAGCTGGATCACTCCATCATGATGTTGTGATGATAATGGGCTAAAAAGATCTTCTCTTTAAAGAAGAGGCCCCTAAAGGACTTAGCCAAGCTCTTGACTCGAGTAAACAAGCGCATTAGTTGAGGAGATCGTTACTATCTGAAAGAAAGTCATGGGAAAAGATAGCAACAGCGTGAAAAGCATGAGGAGAAGAATGAACCGAGAAAGAGATATAATTGAGAAGAGTAGAGCACCATGGAACTTGGAGTCTGCATTGGAGGATAGAGGAGTACACTCTATCTAAACTCACTAAGGATCCAAATCTTCATGGAGGTCTAAGATCAAGGCTACGTGCACTACCCCAAAATATGAGGAATTTTTTTGAGAAGAGGAATACAAGTATTGTTAATTCCATAAAGGTCATGAGAATAGCATAGAGGAGTGTATATAGCTAAAAGAGGAGATCGAGATTTTTATCCAACAAGGGCATCTCGGCCGACACGTTGATGGGAGGAATGCTAGTCAGGGCAAGAGAACCCCTGAAAGCTAAGACGAAAATGGATTGCTTGATGGGATAATTGTTGCTGTTTCTAGAGGATGTGACGATAAATGACTATGATGATGAGGCACAATCAGATTCAGCTAGCTCATGATCTATGTGACGGCCTAAGCATATCCAAAAATTTTTTAAGACATTTTGGTCAGAACCCTTCAGTTAACCTAGAGGATGGGATTAATAGATCAAAAGTGGTTAACCTTCAGAGCTGAAGCCTCTTAGCTCAGCCTGACAGCTAGACAATCATCCTAAGCTAAACAAGACCTTCCAATAGTAGGGACAACTCAATCCTTTTGCCCAAATACACACAAGGTCTCGATAATTCCGCTACATGCCAAATGGTTGTGGCATATATCTAGGTTGTTACACCATATCAACATGTTGATATTGTACAATTCAGCCTTTGTTAGGATACGATCTACCGAAGATTTGAGATCTTAACTATAAATAGGCTTGGAACCTCTCCATAAAAGATAATTAATTAATCAATCCTCAATCCCTCTAGAGCATCTCTAACATCAGCATTATTGCAACTATCCTCTTGATTCCATCTTTTTCCGTACTTCTTACCAAAGATTCTTTTTAACTTAAGTAGCTCGGTTGGAGCCAATCCAGTGAGCTCTCTAACCTTCTCTTGTTGCTCTATAGATCAACCATGGTGGTCTGCATTGGCATCCCAGGATTGGGGGCAACAAACACCCATGTGTCTATATATATAGGAGGCTCCTATAAACACTGCACCATGCATAACCAATGACCGCACAGAGCCTACACCAATTTTGGTCCTATAATCAAATTTACATGTTGATAGAAAATTTTCATCTCACATGCAATACAAGTGTAGGAACACTGAATAAAGGTGACCTTGATTAATTGTCCTAGTTTCTTATTCATTTTTAAAAAATAAATCCCTCAATTGACCGTCTATTTGCCTTATTTGTGATGAAAACTCTTTAACTATTCTCAGTCTTCTATTGTCACTCCAAAGCTGGAAAGGAACAAAGTGACAATAGCAAAGGTAATATTGTGACCATCACGTCATAACTTCTTGAGTTTTACTACGATGCTCCAGAAGATATTTATTAATTTTTTTTATTTTTTTAATATATTTTTGATCATTAGATTAAGTATGGATCATTTATATTTCAATTGGATGAGAGGTTCATGTACATGACTGGTGTAGTAAATATTTTAAAGATAAAAAATTTTTCTTTTTTTTCTTAAAATTATCTCGTCTGAGTCACTGAAAGTTGAGGAGCGAGAGGGGATGGCAGTGGGCGGTGTGGTGCGGAGAAGCAACGAGCGGTGGTGGCACGGGAAGGTGCAGGGGGAGGGAGGGCGGAGTAGTAGAGGGACGACCACCATCGGGGGAGGGGAGAGGGGGAGTGCAGGGGTGGCAGGGGCACAGTGGACGAGGGAGGGGAGCACGGTGGTGGAGCCATGAGGAGAGGGGAGCACCAACAAAGACTTGGGGGCTGCAGGAGGAGGGCGAGCGCAGGACGCATTGTGGTGGAGAAGACGAGAGAAAGGGTGGGTCGCAGTACTAGCACCGATGAGGGAGAGAGGGGAGGGAAGACAGTCAGGGGGCATGAGGCGTGCATGGGGTTGCTGGTGCAAGGCGCACTATGGTGGAGAAGATGGCGAACGACGGGGAGGGGGGAGCGTGGTGCCGGGGTGCGGGGAGGGGGTGGCGTGAGGCACGCTACGATGGAGGAGACTCGAGGGAGGGATGGAGCGGCACGAGCACAGGAGAGGGTGGGGGAAGAGGGGGTTTTGTGGCGGCATGAGTATCGATGAGCGGAGGGAAGACCGTTGGAAAGGAGGCCGGCACAAGCAGGTGAGGCAGTGGAGGCCAGGCTGGCACAAACGTCGGTGAGGGGAGGAAAGATTGTCGATCGGGAACGGGGGGTTGGGAGGCGTGGCGCGGAGGTCGGACGAATAGAAGGAGAAAGCAGATATCTAAAATATTTTTTATAATAAAATATAATAATGGAGCATCGTAGCAAAATCTTTGCTTTTTCTATTGTGCAGGAATATCATGTACTCGGCATTTTAGATTTGAGACCACAAGTGAGGAATTCGATAAGGATTAGGAGGCATAAAAGTACTCGGAATTTTAGATTTGGGACCACAAGTGAGGAACTCGACAAGAATTAGGTGGCATAAAAGTTGGCCATGATAGCATTACGCATGGTATATTGTCGTTGAATTAAGAATAAACCTTTCGTGGGACCACAAAGGTTCATGTGGTAGGTTGCCGACTCTTATCACCTTATCATTCTCTTTTTTTCTTTTTTTATTACATGCTGTTCATTCTAAGAAGTATTATAGAAAATATATGAAATAATATATATATATATATATATATATATATATATATATATATATAATGGAACCACAGGAAAAATAAAATTACAAAAAAATAAACTAATTAAAAAAAAATTGTATTGAAGAGTAAGCTTAAGATGGAAAAATGGTGAAATAGACTCAAAAAAAACTTACTTGTAATTTAGATGCCAATCAAAATATATATATATTATATATATATATATATTAAAATATTTTTTTCTATGATGTGTGTGATATAATTAAATATGATGTGATAAAAATAAAATAAATAGAATCTAGATCGGGAGGCGGATAAACCACTGCTCTAAAGGAGATTTCAGCTCCTTCTCGTGCGAAGATCTAAGCTGCACATCCTCCTCCAAAGTACAATCTGGAAGCCAAGCACTCCAACATCCGTCGGTGGTACGATCTCGAACGAACATCGATCAATTTCATCCTTAGCTCAATCAACAAAATGAACGAAAGAGAGAGAGAGCATGAAGAGAGAATTTTTGAAGATAGGAGAGAATTTTTTGAAGATAGGAAGACTCTTGATATTTTTTTTCATTCGAAAATTGAGAAAGGAGGGCACCTTTTATAGGCACAGACGACCGCAGAAGCTCCATGTGCGAGAACGGCATGCGGAACTGCCGTCTGCGTGCGGAGAATTCACAAAACGGCTGCACGGAACGTTGCCGTGCAATCCTCTCATAGAACGATCGAACAGTGGAATGTTCATATGCACTCGATGTGGATGTCCACGCATGTTCGACATTCCATGCGAGAGGAGGAGATTTAAAACTCCAGAAAGATTCCAAAAAGCCAACAATCCCCCACAAGTTTCAAAACTCACAAAATATTTAAATTCAGTAAATATTTAAAAACTTTGATTGGGCTTTTACTGTGCTTAGTACAAATACTTTCTAAATTTGAACTTATATTTAGTATAAAATATACACAGTATGAAGATAATTTGATCAAATGTGGGTTAGCGCTATTTAGGCCATACACTTATCTTGATTTTTATGAGAGTTACTAGGGATTCGTCCTAATCCCATAGTCGACACCTCATGACTACTCCCACTAAGATAGATCCTTCAAGGGTACGTGGAACGGAATCGTACCTTGCTGAATTTTTAGCCTTGGATCTATTAAGAGCTACGCTCAGCCTAACCGTTACATATAGAGTATTACACCATAGGGATAGGTTGGAGACAGAATAAAAAAAAAATGGTGCTCCCAGACGTTACCTCAGAGGTCGTTTTTCTTTAAACCTGGACCTTGGAATCTTCAATAGCAAAGGTAGAGGTCCACTCTAGTGACTAATATACGGGCTTAAGCCCCGTCTCCCTCGATGTCTCAAATACCAAAGTCTTTGAAAGATTTTTGATTAAAAAATCAGATAAATTATTCTTTGATCTTATAAATTGAAGTGATATCATATTTTTCATTTTATTTCTCACAGTTTTATATCTGATCAGAATATGATTGTTCATCTTTTAATTTGATGTCGGCTGATTTAACAGATCTATTAGAGCTCTACAATCATAATTTATTAGTACTACAGATATTTTGAATGGAAGAATTTCAATATCATTAATTAAATCTTTTAGCCACTGTGCTTCAGTGCAAATGGTGTCAAAAGCAGTTAATTCAGACTTTAACATGCTTCTTATTATTGTTTGTTTACATGAACCCCAAGATACTGCATCTCCTCCAAACATGAAGAGATAACCTATGATAGACTTAACATCTAAATTATCTGTCATCTAGTTAGTATCACTATATCCTTCTAGTATTTCTGGATAACCGGAGAACAAGAAAGAGTAATCTAGAGTTTCCTTCAGATATCTAAAGACTCTTTCAAGGACTTTCTAATATTCTTCACTAGGATTGCTAGAATACTGACTTAGCTTGTCTACTGCATAAGCTATATCAGTACAGGTTCTATTTGCTGCATGTAACAGTGATCCTATCCTTTGGGAATACTCTAACTATCTTATAGGTTCTCCTAAATTCTTAGTTAAATGTGAACTATGATCATATGGGGTAGAGATAGGATTTAGATCAAAATATTTAAATTTTTTAAATATTTTTTTTATTGAATGTGTTAGGTTTATGGCTATTTCATTATTTATTCTTTTAAGTTTCATTCCTAAGATTATATCAGCTTCTCCTAAATCTTTCATATAAAAATTATTTGACAAATAATCTTTAGTTTTTTGTATTATTTTTAGTGATGTTCCAAATAATAGAATATCATCTACATACAAGCATAAAATGATAAAATTTGAGTTATTTCTTTTATAATACACACATTTATCATGTTTGTTAATCCTAAAGTTATTACCTAAGATAATTTCATCAAATTTAACATGCCATTGTCTAGGAGCTAATTTTAATCCATAAAGTGATTTAATTAATTTACATATCTTATATTCTTATCCTTTGACTATAAAACCTTGAGGTTGGTTAATATAATTTTTTTTTTCTAATTCTCCATTTAAGAATGCAGTTTTTATATCCATTTGATGAATCATTAATTTATGAACTGATGCTAATACTACCAAGATTTTTAAGGTGGTTATCCTAACTATAGGAGTATAGGTATCAAAATAATCTATATCTTTTTTTTGGCTGTATCCTTTAGCTACAAACCTAGTTTTATATCTTTCTACTGTTCCATCTGGTCTTAATTTCTTTTTGAAAATCTATTTAGTTTCTATTGCTTTATTTTCAGGAGATAAATCTGATAAAATCTAAATTTTATTCTCTAGAATTGATTGAATTTTACTATTTATAACTTTCTTCCAATATGATGAATCTGATGATGATATAGCTTCATCATATGTGCAAAGATCACCCTCTATAAGATATGTAAAGAATTTTTCTCCAAAATTCTTTTCAGTTCTGATCCTTTTACTTCTTCTTAATTTAGTTTCAATTTCAAGTTCTAAATCCATAGATCTAGAAGAAGATGGTTCACATTCTAGAGATCTTAAAATTTTAGTTTTAAAAAGAAATATATCTTCAAAGAAAGAAGCATCTCTAGCTTCTAGGACTGAATTATAACTTATATCACTAATATCTGATTTAATCACTAAGAACCTATAGGCATTACTATTTTGGACATAGTCAATAAGACTGCATCTATAGTTTTAGATCCTAGCTTTCTCTTTTTGGATTCAGAAATATTCATTTTAGTTAGACACCTCCATACCTTGAGAAAATTTAAGTTAGGAGCTCTACCTTTTCAAAATTCATAAGGGGTCTTACCACTATCCTTAATAGAAATTCTATTTAGGATGAAGCAAGAAGATAGAAGAGCTTCTCCCCATAAGTTCTTAGGTAGACCTAAGCTAATCAACATAGCGTTCACCATATCCAAAAAGATATGATTTTTATGCTTAGCCACACTATTGGACTGTGGAGAGTAAGGAGCAGTTACTTCATGAATTATTCCATGTTCTTGATAGAACAGAAAAAAATTATTTGAATTATACTCCCATCCTCTATCAGTCTTAAAAATCTTAATTTTCTTTTCTTGTTGAGTTTCTACCTCACTCTTATAAATTTTGAATTTATTAAAGGTTTCATCCTTAGATTTCATTAGGTATTAGTAGCAGTATCTCGAATAATCATCTATAAAGATTATTATATACCTATTGCCACCATGGATTGCAGTTTTGAAAGAGTCACATATATCACTATGTATCAATTTTAAGATTGAAGAATTTCTTTCAATTGATTTGAATGATTTTCTTGATTGTTTAGATTCAGCACATATTTCATATTTAGATATATCTAAGATTGATTTGGGAATTAGCTTTAAATCTATTATATGTTTGATTTTTCTTAAGTATACATGACTTAATCTATCATGCCATAAATTTTGATTAGATTTATTCACAAAATAAACTTGATTCTCATTTTATTAATAAAATAATTTATTATATTTAATTTGAATAAGTCTTCACTTACATATCTTCTTCCTATGAAAGTATTATTCTTAGTTATTACAGTTTTATTACAATCAAGGATAATTTTATATCCCTTCTGAACAGCTGAGACCCACTGACTAGGTTCTTCCTAAGGTCTGGAACATACAATACATCCGTCAAGGTGAGAACTTTTTCAAAAGTCATCTTCAAATTAATTCGTCCTTGTCCTTTGATCCTGACGGCTGTATTGTTTCCAAAGATTACACCTTCTTTGCTTGAGTTTTGAATAGTAGTGAAGCAGAAGCGGTCAAAATAAATATGAATATTAGCTTCTGAATTCAACCACCAATCAAGATTAGAGGAAGTAATATTAACTTCAGTGTTAAAGCTTACTAATCTAAAGGTGGTATCTTCTGGACCTTCAACTACATGAGCTTGAGGTCCTAAGGAATCAGAAGATTTGCGAAAGGGCTCCTTTCTGTGACAACAATCTCTCACAAGATTATTAGTCCTTCTGCATACAAAGCAAAATTTATTATTTGGACCTTGGGTAGGTTTGATGGATTTAGTGTTATTGACCTTGAAATTTTTTTCTTTAGGCTTGAACTTATTTGAGTAGGATCGATTAAGATGGTTTATCTGGTATTGTTGGTTTGATTGAAAATTAGATTTTTGATTTGGATTTGGTAAGGGTTAGGTTAGCTTGAACATCTGAAACTCTGGTTTGTTGGATTTTGGACCTATGTTGGTCTTTTCTCCTAATTAAATTGAGAAATTGAGTTAGGATTAGTTCTCCTTGCTTGTGGAACTGATCTTTAGCAAAGCCATCCCAAGAAAGAGGCAATTTATCAAGAAGGCTCGAGACCTTAAATTCTTCAGAGAGAGATGTTCCATTGGTTTGAGGCTTCCTAAGATATTCTTGAAATTGATGAAATTGATCATTTATAAGTTTATCATCTACCATAATATATCTAAGAAATGATGTGATTTTAAATCGCTCAACACCAACATCATCTAGGCCATACTCAAACTCTAGGTTATCCCATAATTTTTTTGCACTCTTTGTAGATAAATAAACATCATAAAGTGAATCACTAAGGACATTTAGAATTCTACCCTTACAAAGATAGTCTTCTTCAGGGGTGGTAGGAGAGGTTGAACTAGAGGAGGCGGAGGATTGATCAATAATTGACCAGAGCCCCAAAGTGGTTAGCCAAAATTTTATTTGGCTTTGCCACCTCTTAAAGTTGGCTCCATAAAACTTATCGGGTTTAAGACTAAAGGTTTCATTTCTAAGAGTAGCCATTTGGTCCAAATAAGGTTCAGAGAGAAAAATTGGTATTAAAAAAAAATTATTAGTTTTTTTTAAACTAGTGGGCTTAATAAGTTTTATTAAGGTTGAGCATGCAGCAATACAAGTTCTGAGGGATCTTTAATTAATTTGTACAATATAAAACTATAAAAAATAATGCTGGTCAATTAAAAATAATATATAAATATATAAAAAATATAAGTCCTAAATATATACAAACAATTATATTAAATATGCATGTACTACAAAAATATTTTTCAGAATCTCCTTTAGACTGTTATAGAAAATATATGAAATAATATATATATATATATATATATATATATATATATATATATATATATAATGTAACCATAGGAAAAATGAAATTACAGAAAAATAAACTAATTAAAAAAAATTATATTGAAGAGTAAGCTTAAGATGAAAAAATGGTAAAATAGGCTCAAAAAAAATTTATTTGTAATTTAGATGTCAATCAAAAAAAAAAAATATATATATTAAAATATTTTTTTTGTGATGTGTGTTATACAATTAAATATAATGTGATAAAAATAAAATAAATAGAACCTAGATCGGAAGGCGGATAAACTATTGCCCTAAAGGAGATTCCGACCCCTTTTCGTACGAAGATCTGAGCCGCACACCCTCTTCCAAAGTATAATCTGGAAGCCAAGCACTCCAACATCCGTCGGTAGCACGATCTCGAATGGATGCCGATCAACTTCGTCCTCGACCCAATCAACAAAATAAACGAAAGAAAGAGAGCACGAAGAGAGAGAATTTTTGAAGATAGGAGAAAATTTTTTAAAGATAGAAAGACTCTCGATATTTTTTTCATTCAGAAACTAAGAAAAGGAGAGCGCCTTTATAGATGCAGACAACCGCGGAAGCTCTATGTACGAGAATGATATATGGAACTATCGTCCACATACGGAGAGTTCGTGAAATGATAGTGGAACGGCCGCACGGAACGTTACCGCGTGATCCTCTCATAGAACGGCCAAACGGTGGAATGTCCACGCACATTTTACATGGATGTCTATGCACATTCGACATTCGATGTGAGAGAAGAAGTTTTGAAACTCCGAAAAGGTCCCGAAAAGTCAACAAGAAGTTTTATTGCTAGCTTGTTGTTTGGCAGTGACAAGTGACAAAGATGGTGCAACTAAAAGACCAAACAGGGTATAATAGTTATCAAATGAGCATAAAATTTATAAAGACAATTACAAATACTGAAAAGGATCTGCATTCAGACTGAGTTTTTAAACTGCAAGGGAAGGTAAAGTGCAGTTCATGGACACGTGAAAATGAACATCTACGCATAAGTTCTTTTATTTTATTTTTCTAAATCCTTATGAAACCTCCCTATATCTATATGCTTGTTTGTTCTCCTTTCCATGCAATCAAATGTCCGTTCTGGGCACATATTCTTTTTATTATGATGACACTCCTATGTTACACCTTTAAGGTTGCACGCCAGCTATTTTATTTTTGAGGGTATTCGTGCCACCTTTTTTATGAGGATTTCGTTCCGCATCATTTTGTCCTATTTCTTACACAACTTGAAGTAGGAGGGGATCATCCCGAATTGATCTTATTACTTCTCTCCTTCAGGTATTATTTCTTTGCACCTAACACAATATATTCCTTGGAAAAATCTTCCGAAGTGTACTTACGGAGTGGGAGATCATCTAATATATTCGGTGCAAGGTCTATTCACATTACGTATCTTAATTAATTACGGTCAAGGGACCATGCAACTGGCCTGGCAATGTCAGCACACTTCAAAACATATATTATGACTCGCAACTACTTGCTTTGGCTCAAGAAGTGCAATGCTTTAAATGCCAAAAAAACTATAGGGCCCTAAAAATGGTGAATAACACAGGAGAGTAATAATAGAAGGAGAGAATTAAATTTTATTTTTTTAAGAGAAAAAAAAAATCTTTTATAGAGTTTGCAGAACATCTTATAATATCTTTTATAAAGGGAACCAAACGCAACAAACGCGTATAATATCTTTTATAATAGCTTTTATAGAGTTTTCATTGGATTTGCAGTCGCAACAAGGCAAGATCCGATCTTGCAGATTTTTCCCCAAACGCGTAGGCTGGAAGTGCAGTCCAAGGGAGTACAGGAAACAAACCCATATTGGTGAAATTAAGCTCGTTGACGCTCGTGATAGTTACTGGCTACAAGTCCTGCTATTACGCACTTCATGGAGCCACCGCAGATAGTTTGAGCCACACTACATACCTACGCATATATATAATTGGTTGATGGAGACTGTGGAGCCTAATGTAAGCTCCAAGCTTACCTAGCAAAAGAAGTAGTGCAAGCTATGCAATAAAAATAAATTTACACCTATAATTTTGAAAGCAATTATGATTTTTTTAAATTAACAGCCATGATTCTAAATGTTGAAAAAGAAACTAGAAGAAGGAATAACAGCAGCTTCTCACTACCAAGAGGACCTTATTATTGCCAAGGACTCCATCAACTACCTATGCCTTCAAGACAGTCTATGAGTAATGTCTCAATTAACTAGCTACCTCATTATTAGATAGAATCTACCAAGATCGTGCAAAATTCATCATGCGAAAAAAGAGGAACTTCATTAATTTTTAATTACCAAACTAGATATATAAGGATATTTATATATATGGATGCGTTCCTCAGACCTATAGAAATACTATATATTTTCATACAGATAAAAACTTCCTATAAAAAGATAAGATTAGAAAATATTCTCTTAGGTTTTGCAAGACTCGCAAACCAATATTAAGCGTCTTTATTAGAGGAAACCAAGAACAGTTGATTAAAAATATAGAAAAATCATTTTTAATTCAATAAGATTGTGAAATGACTGTCATTTAGCATGACAGGTTTTCAATAAAACGGTCATAACCTCCTCCTCCTTGTCTCAGCTATAATTGAGGTGACTGAAGACGGGTCTCGGATGTATGAGATATATTGGAAGTGGTTTGCACTTGAAAGTCCATTTGTAGTAATAAGGGCAGTGTAACTTGACCTATTATTGTCTTATTTGCAAAATCACAACTCATCGGACACTAATAATTTTGTATCGTTCCTTCGTCAAGCCTTGGAAAGGTCTGGGAGCTGTCTACATGATCAGTGGAAGCTCTCTAGATGATCTTGTATTGTCCCTTCATCCAGCAAAGCTTTGTATTCATGACTCTCTCCTCAGTTTTAATGATATTGACCTTACATGTTTACCGTATATTGAGACGTCTTTCTAGTATAAAGCTTGTATAAAAATGTTCAGAAACTAATTAATAACTATAGTATCCGACATTTCTAGCCTACGTCAGTGACAAAATTTAAGCACTTCTCATTTTGGCCCAATATTCTTAAAAACTCCACGTCGTGGTTCACACCAATTGAATATCAAGCATGTAACTTATTAAGTTAGGCAACTATCTAGAACGAGGGAAGTAACACGCAGCCCTGTACGTTGAGCGGTGTTGTTGCTCTTGCCCCATTTACTGCGATGTTCCAGCATGACATACGTCGATCCGTCCGATTGCCGATAAAATCACCATCTACCTAAAAAAAGGCCGTGTTGATTGTATTAGCGACATGCGCTATCGGGTCAATAAAGAAATAAATCAGACTAGTTGATTGACATTGACGGCCAACAAAAATATTTTTATAATTTAAGACAAATGACAGTACTCTCATCTCATATTAATTAAAAATTTTAAAAAATATAAAAAATAGTAATTATTAACTTTATTAATATTTAAAAAATTATAAAAATATTTTTTTATTTTAATCTAATTTCATTTATATCACTTGTACACTAAAAAGTACCAAACTGACTCTTCTAATTATGGATACGTTCTGATATGATCAACTATGTATCTTCATTAACAGAATGATGTCATGCGACTATCACATGATACCAATATTTTATAAAATGATGAAAATATCTTTATCTCTCCACCCTCTCCAATTGATCCCCTCCTTCATTCTCTCTTTCTTCCTCCTTCTTCTCCTTCCTCCTTTTCCTCCTCATTCATTTCTCATCTTTTATGGTGACTCCCTTCATGCATCTTCATCTATCCCTCACCGACGACTCCTCTTCTCCCTCTGTCCATTTCTCCTTATCTATTTCTCCTCCTCATTCTCTTCCTTCAAACTTATCTATGAGCCCTTCCCCTCCACAAGTCTCTCTCCACCTCCAATCATTCTTCATCAGTGATCTATCCATCTCTCTCCTCTTTTTTCTCATCTATTTTTCTCCCATCTTCCTCCTCCAAACTGTCCATAAGCTATCCCATCCTCTCCTTTCTTCTCACTCATTTTTTTTCTCATCTTCTTCCTCCTTCAAGCCGCTTATGAGCCATCATTTTTCCTTTCCTCCCTTCCTCATCCTCTTCATCCTTTAAGTTGCCCATGAGCCATCCCTTATCTCCTCCTCCCCTTCCTCCTCAACTCCTTCTTCTGCTCCTCCTCCTCCATCCAACTCACAAAGCCTTCGATATCATCCTCCCCCTACACATCGACCTTCAATGATCCTATCCTCTCAATCTTTTTATGGTGGCTTCCTCTATCTCTATCAATCCATTCTATTTGAGTAAGGGATATTCGCATTCATTTAGAGAGAGAAAGTCAATACTGTTTGTTGGTAAGTGAATGATTGGACGATATTTGAACATATTGATAACTAGAAGGATTAATTTAATATTTTTTAAAATACGTAGATATAAATGAATTGGATTAAAAAGTTATGGTGATGTTCTTATAATTTTTTTAATATTTTATAATATATATATATAGAGAGAGAGAGAAAGAGAGGGTTCTGATGGAGCCTTTGTTCGCCGTATATAAATCTCCATCTAACGTGCATGCGAATGGCATTAAACTTGGTGTTTGTATAGTTTAAGGGACATGAAACTCTCATCCCACGTTAATTAATTAACGGAGTCTAAAATAATCTGACGGCAATTATTAACTCTATTAATATTTTATGGAAGATAAACGAATGATGATGTTAATCTCAAAAAGAAGAAAGACCTCCGTGATAAAAAAATGGAACAGGGGTGGAACTTCCGAGATGGGACATGTTCTCAAACTTTCTTATAAAACTATTTATCCATAAAAAATATTTTAAAATAGTACACCTTTTAAATACAATAGGTGGTATCGACAAATCCTCCCTCCACCATGTGACATGTCTACAAATAAGTACTCACATCCACGAAAGGATTTATGAAGGATGTTTTTTCTTTTTAGAAGAATATTTCAACTTTGAATTCTGCAAGTCTCCAAATATTTCTGTGGTTGATTTTGTTGTAATCCCCGTGTGACAATTCCAATAATATTGACAATAACAATAATATTTTAATAAAAAATATATTCAGTAAAATAATATTTTTAGAAGATTAATAATATTCAAAAATATATTGATAAAATAATTATTTATATATTAATGATATATATTATTTTTTAAATAATTATGTCCTTAATAAAAATAATATTTTAACATAAAAGATATATGCTGCATGTCGCATTTTATGCTACGATCTTTTGGTTCGTTTAGAAATCATTTTCCATGTCGTTCATCATAGGTATTTAATTTTTTTGCACTTGAACTCATGTTTTTCATTTTTTTTGGGTACAAATAAACGGTCACATCAATCTGATGTGATGTTTTCCAATCTTTGCCGAACAGCAATTAAGTCCTCCGGACTTTTGCCATCAAATTTTCAAACTACGCACCGTATCATCGGGCAGGCTTCCTTGCACGGCACTAATATTCACAACGTTCCGAGATGACATTACCTTGGGCAGCTTCCTCTTCTTAAAATGATGGGTTTGGCCGTGACTACACTACTCTCTCCTAATATTCACCCAATTGACACCCAACTCGTCCACCTAATGGGTCTCATCCAGGTACGGTGCGTTTATGAGCCACGTCGCTTGCCATATTCACCAACCGCCGCCATGTTCGGTCTTCCACTTAATTTATACGTGCACTCAGGTGCCATGGACGGTCCTTCACAAAATAATTCATATCACATGCATCCATCAAGTGTGTGTCTACATATATATATATATATATATATATATATATATATATATATATATATATATATAATATATATATATATATATATATATATATAAAGCAATTGATGGGTGGCCTGATGGTACTGGTGCTGTCTGACAGCCACCTGCTCTTATGTACCGTAACATCATTCGACGGCCTTTGGCATTGTTCCAAAGGACATGCACATGTAAACAATAAGACCGATGGATGACGTGGACTCGGCCTGCCTCCTAAAAATTGAATTTAAAAGTATTCGCTGGCAGCATAACGATTTTAGAAGATATTTGATTGAAAAAAAAATGCGGTCTAAAATTGAAGTAAAATTGAGGTGAGGATGAATGATTTTTAATTAAATAATTAAAAAAAATTATTTAAATTTTAATTTTAAGATGAAATAAGAATGATTCAATATATATAGAATTAATTTTTTTTTATAAATTTAAATTTTTATTTTTATTTTGATTTCGATTCTGAATTCATTTATGAATCAAATATTTCGAAAGATTACATCATTTCGATTTTATTTTTATATTATTTTAATTTTTATTATTATTTTAATTTTAATTATGAATCATGAAATTTTTATCGTTGGGTCTGCATTGCGGCCTCAGAAAAAATTGAGGGTTTTGAAGTACAAACTTGATTCAGTTGAAATTTGGACAGTCTGGGAAAGCCCACCCTGCCTCACCAAAGCCCACCGGCTGAACGGGCTCTCAATTAACAAAGTAGGTCCATCAAACTCTTACTGCTGCAGCCTCAGAACCGAAGATATTGATCTTCCATTTAAATCAAGAACTCTTCATACAAATTAAAGCGTACTGTTGCCGTTAGCGATAGGAGCACGAAATGTCAAAAAGGTCAGATGGAATGAAGAGTTGTGGGAGGAATAAAGATGTTTGCTAGGGTGGCCTCTCAAGGTGTGGAACCAACCTTGAAAATATGAAGTCTAATTGTTAGAGAATTTCCAGTAGAGGGCCCTCCAATGTTTGAGTCTTTCAAGTTCTAAGAGAAATAGTGGAACAGAGAGCGAGAGGGAGAGAGTTTGTAAAGAGAGTGGAGCCAAAAATAGCTCACCAATTTCCTCTATTTAAGGACTTTGGAAGAGAAAAGAGGTACTTTCTAAAAAGTGGAGGAAGAACCTTTTATTTAGTTGGAGTTTTAAGAGGAGAGCAAATGAAAAAAATATATTTCCTATAGAAAATCACTTTTTATATTTTATGAAAAATAAAATATATGGGAGAGATGGATTTTGACACTTTCCGTGATATGAAAAGTGATGGTATTTTTTTCTTAAAATACTTTTTAAAAATCTATAGCTAAAATTTAGTAAAATATCAATGGATGGTTAGGATGAAATACTGAATAGTAATATAATATTATCTTAATATTTATATAAATATAATATTAATATTTATTATATTTTAATATTATTTTAATATTTATATTAATATACTATTTATATTAATATTAATATAATATTTATATTAATATTATATTATATTCATATCTGTATTAATAAATTTATTATATTAAAATATTTATATAATATTAATATATTATTAATATATTAGTATTATATTAACACAATAAATTATTATGGTCTAATATTATATTATAATATATTAATATTAATTTATATTAATATAAATATAATATTTATATTTATATAAAGTTTATGAGTAAAAATATACGGTTTTATATCTACTAAGGATAAAATAGGTATTTTACATAGTATTATCATGAAAATAGGTGCTCATCTCAATATAAGCTACTTTATAATAAGTTATCTTTCCATAGTCAACCAAACATACCAAAATTCTATTCGTAGGAAGTAATTTTCTGAGAAGTAATTTTCTATGAAGTTACTTTTTGAAAGAAAAATTTTTCTTACGAACCAAATGAGTCCTAAAGGTGAGGGATGGTATCTGTTACTGAAATAGATGGGGAGTGCATTAACTACACAGCAATGGCTTTCATCCTATAATAACTGTATAGTGAAAAGATAATCGGTTATAATTGCTTTAAACGTGCAATGATAGTCAAGATGATATAACCGACTCTGAGATCATGGCCATAATCTTAATGAGTATTAATCACTTTTAATATATTTTTAGTTTGGCAATCACTGAGGTCAAGTACATTGGACAATACTAAGGTCAATGGTTTTGACTTATCCTGAGATTAGGTAGATAAATATCAACCATACCGCTTGCCCATCACTCTTGAGCTTGAGGTTACTTTTGACTTGGGTTTAGGGAGTGGTATTGTTGATTTGACCAAAGTCACACCAGAAAATTCTATAAGCGATATTTGAAGCACTGATTGAATTCTTCAAAGTGCCATTATTTTGGCACTATTTTTTGGATGCACGATAATAAAAATGACTTCAACGATATTTTTAAATATCATTATAAGTTAGAAAAGATGCTGTAAATATCTTTTTAGTATTTCTATATTATTTTTTTATGTACCATCTTAAAATATTATTGATAATTAATTATCAAAAAATATATTGATAAAAATTTCTATTTAGCAACAAGTAAGGAAAATTTCGAACCAATGATTTTTTTTTGTTTGAATAGCAAACTCTCAATCATCAAGGTACAACTTATCGATTTATTTTACTTACTAACATACATTCATATCATTAAATAAATATTTAATATATATTTTAATATTTTTCAAAAGATTTTTTTTATTTTTTTATAAAATAAAAAAATTTAAATTACTTAATTCTTTATGTTCTAAGTTTTCTTGTTAAAATATTTAAAAATTAACTTTTGAGCTTTACTATATTCACATATAATTTTTCACAAACTCTTTAATAATAGTTAACTTATGATTATATTTTTATGCTATAATAAAACTAATAATATTTTTGATGCAAAAATTGTTAATATTCTTATATTATATTTTTATCTTAAATATTTTTTATTCTTAATATTTTAATACAAAACCAATTGAACCAATGACCTATATATAGTAATACTAAGAATATATGTATTACTGTGTACAATAATATATTTGATAGGATTGACGCAATCAAACCAAACTTTATATAAAAATTAATAATTTAAGATTTAACGGCAATCTTTCAAAATCTAATACATTATGATATTATTTACTGATATATTAATTAGGCTTAATTATTTTAAAAATCTTAAATATTTTAGGAGTTTTCATTTTTATGCTAAACTTTAATTTCTTGCAATCAAATTATCAAATTTTTAAAATATTGTAATTTCTCCCTAACTACTATTTCCATCAAAAGATTGTGATAGAAATAGTCACGTGACATCCTATGGCACATAGTGGAAGCTAATATTGCATGAAACTAGCTGATATGAAATCTTAAACTTCTTTTTCTCTAATTTCCTTCTCTTTTGACTAAGATTTAAACTCTTTTTCTTTTTTCCTCCTTTTTTAACCGAGGTTTAAACTTTTTTTCCATCTTTTCCTTCTCTTATAGCTAAGATTTCTATTTTCTATTTTTCTCTATTTTCTGCCACCACTATCTTCTCCAAAACCTCCATCATTTGTACATCATTTTCTAGATGTTTAGGGAGAAAACAAACATATGCATAGACTTAGCATAGTTAAAAGAGTTTTATAACTTCAACATGCTATTATGTAAGAGGGATTTATCTTTTTAGAACATACTCTATGAAAATGATTTATTTTTCAAAGGTCATAAGGGGCAGTGGTGGTGGCAGTAAATATGGTCTTGGTGGTGGTGGTGGTCATGATGGGGGCTTTGGAGTTAGTGACGGTAGAGGTATCGATAGTAGTATAGAAAATGGAGAACTTTTTGAGAAGATAGTGATAAAGAATAAAGGATGAAGTGGAAAGTGGAAACCTAAGCTAAAAAAAAGAAAAAAAAAATTAATAAAGATTCCACATCAGTTATTTCATACCACATCAATTTCTATTTTATGTCATATGATAGTATGTGATTATTTCTATAATGACGTTAGATGGAAGTAGCAACTAGAGAGAAATTATAATATTTTAAAATTTTGATAATTTGATTGCAACGAATCGAAGTTCAGAATAAAAATAAAAATCTTCAAAAAATTTAAGATTTTTAATATAATTAAGCCTATTAATTAAATATTATGAAACCAGTTATAGTTTCCAATACTTCAATTTATATATATCATAAAAATATAAATTTATGATGATATTTTTAATAAAGATCGCAAATAGAAAGATATTTATGGAAAGATAACCATATTTTTATTATAATATAATAAAAATTAATAATATATAATAAAAAATATCATAAATAATCTATTATCAAAAATTATTTTTATTTTAGTGCCGATGACGGGACTACTGAAAAGATTCGAAGTGACGATCTGGAGGGGTTTGCTTTGCTGTATCATGAGCTCGAAAAAATTTAACTGAATTTTGCTACAATACTCTTTTATTATATTTTATTGTAAAAGATATTTAGGTATTTCATTTTCTTTTCCCCTCGCACCCATGTCATGCACCTCGTGCCGCCCCCACCCCCACTCTTCGATGATCGTCTCACCCACTCGCCTCCCCCCGGTGCTCATGCCGCCCTACCCCTGCCCTCCCCTCTCTCCCAACCTCCCTCCCCCCAACCAGCGCTCGTGCACCCACCCATCGGTGCTCTTGCACACCCCCCACCCCCCTGTGCTTGTGTGGCCTCACCTCGCACCGCAGCCCCACCCCCACACCCCCCGCACCCCCGTGCTCATGACGCCCCACCCCTTCCCTCCCTTCTCTCTCACCCCCACCCCCACCCCCAATCGATGCTCATACACCCCCTCCCTTCTCTCTCTCTCTCTCTCGCCCACGCCCTCACTCCAATTGATGCTCGTACACCCCCCCGCGCTTGTGCCGCCTCACCCCTTTCCTCCCCTCTCTCTCTCTCCAACACCCCCCCAACAACCGGCTTTTATGCACATGCCCACCCCCTGCCCCCCTAGTGTGCTCGTGCCGAAGCCCCACCCCCCGCCCCAACCCTCTCTTCTTTGTTCTTCCCACCACAACCCCCCACCGGCACTCGTACCACCCACCTTCCCCTCCCATAACCACGCTGTCTCCTTGCTCGTGCTGCACCCTCCCCTCGCCCCCCACCGACGCTCATGCCCCCACCAAGCTGCACCCCCTTCTCTTCCTTCTTTTTCTCCATTGCCTACCCATGGGTCCTCCACCCATCGATGCTCTCCTGCCCCTGCGGCTCAATCACCACACCCCCTCCCTTGCCCATGGCGCCTCCAGTGTGCCTCCACCATCGAATCCTCCGCCATCATCCCACCCAACTCCTCCGCCTTTCGAGATGGTGATTTTGAAAAAAAAAAAAAACCATCTTTTACTATCTCAAAATAATTTTAATTTTTGAAATATTTACTATATCAGCCATGCATATGGGTCTCTCATCTAGTTGAAATCTAGATGATCTATATTTAATCCGATAGTCAAAAATAGATAAAAAGTGAAAAATGCTAAAATATCCTTTGGAGCACCATAGCAAAATCCAATTTAATTTCATTGATATGAGAGGGTCGGTGGGAGTTATTGGAGTCTTAGGATGGGGTTAGTTGGAAGAATTGCTGGACCTCTAACTGCTTGATAAGGCTAGAAGTGGGCTCGGATTAGGCTGGCTTTGGGCTCATCCCGAAACTATTCAAGCCGGACTCGGGCAGACCTTTGGTTCGGCCCAAGCCCGAGCCCGAATATAAAGGTTAAAGCCCAAGCTCGAGCCTCTTTTTCTTTCCCGCATTCCTCTCTCCTCCTCCTCTCTCTTTCCGTCCACATCTCCACCACTGCATCCTGCCTCAGCATCGAACCTCACAACCTGCCGCATCGCCAACATCACCCGCCACAGTGAGTCTGAGGATCCCATCCTCACCCACACCAGCCACTCCGACGGCATCATATCCGGCTGCATCTCCCTCGAGATCGGTCTCTTCGACTGTCTCACCACCCTCGTCCTCGTCGATTGGAAGTAGATCTCTGGCCCCATCCCTCCAGCATCACCTCTCTTCCCCTCCTCCGCATCCTCGATGATCAAGGCTCGATCTCATCGGCAACCACCTCTCCAGTCAGATCGGTCCCCTTCCGACTGACGTCAGTCATCTCTCCCGCCTCACCATCCTCAACATCTCTGACAACTAGATCTCTCATCAGATCCCCACCTCTCTCTCCTCTCTCTCTCTTCTCTATGATGCACCTTGATCTCATCATAAAGGAGGGGTCAGCACTACGATGATCGTTAGAGAGAAACTTGCGGCAGTGAAGGATTGTTGATCTCATCGTCCAAGTAGCAGAGGTAGTGCTCGCCGAGGCTCTCATTCTGGATTCCGACGTGGTCATGAAGGATGTGGTCGTGGAGGATCTCGGATTCTTGGAGTGCCATCGATCAGCCTCGATGTGGTTGCGGCACTCGAAGGTGACCTATCAGACATCGTCAACGTCGTGGCCGGCCATCAGAATGGGTGGGTGCTCCAGTGGCAGTAGGTGGATGCAACGACGGTCATGCAGGTGCAGCTGCGGCAATCGTCGTGGGTGGCGGCCGATGGAGTGGATGTAGAGAGGATTGGTGCTGCAAAGGGTGGATTTGAGCTTAGGCTCAGATCTATTTTTTTTTGAAATAATTGGGTCTAAGCTCGGACTAAGTCCTAAAAACTTTTTTCGTGCCGGGCTCAGGTAGAGGTATGGCCCTGTCCAGTTCCAACCCTACTAGTTAATGTAGGACATTATGATATTAGAAGCTTAAATGAATAGATCCACCAGTCTACGGCAAGTCCAAAGATCGAACGCAGGAAGGAGGGCCCAGAATCTTGCAGTGAACAGTTCATTAAAAATCGGAGAGCTCGGGTTCTCTACTGTGCACCGCACGGTGCACAGTGCACCATCCATCATGCGATAGACGGCTGCGTGCGGATGCACGTCCGTTGTGTATGGCCTTGCACGGCCGTCTATCACGTGATGAATGGGGCATACTGTGGTGCATAGTAGAAGATCCGCATGAAAAATCTGATGGCCGATCAGCCCATCAACTACCCCTGCGAATGTTGACGCATTTGCTCTTCACCATTGTGAAGTTCATTTGTCTCTTCCGCAGTGGACCATAGAATATATTTGTGGTTGCTCGGGATTTCTTTTTTTTTTTTACACAGAAAACAAAAGGACTATGATTTAGAAACTGAAGCCCAACCGGGAGCCGCAGAAATAGAAGTTAGGTGGTAGTTTACCTCCCTTGTCATCCATCAATAGTGACAACAACAAGAACAAGAACTTCATCCGGTTTCAGAACTTCATGTTTTGTTAATCAAAAACTATCACCCACAGCTTGCATTTGTTGAGAGACTTCCTCCCTAGCCAGCATCACAAGAGCTTTGAGCCGAGATTTGAATTTACTTCGAGGGCCATCTCCTACCCAGGCCTGTAGACGTTCAGATATTTCGACTGAATCAAGAAAAAAGAAATGAACTTGTTGGGGGATACCCACCGACCGACCGACCGACTGTCGGAGGGCCCGACCGACTAACGGCCCGACCGACCGACTGGTGGCCCGATCGACCAACGGCCCGACCGACTGGCGGCCCAACCGACTCCGACTGGCCGACAGACCGACCGATCGTCGGTCGGGGCGACCGACTGACGGATGCCATCACCGGCTAATTACCGGCTCCCGACCGACTGAGGATACGTCGGGCGCACCTTTTCCCGACCGACCGAATCCAGAGGTCCGATGGCCGACTCACGGAGAGCTCGCCGACCAACGGAGGGGCCCGACGCCACTCTGCTGGCCACCGACCTAGGGTCGGCCGACTCCTCCGATCGCCGTATGGCCGCCAGACCTTGTCAGCTCTGACAGCGACATGCGGCACGGCTTCCTAGGGGCATTGTCCCGCCGAGGGCATTGTCAACCCTGGAGATTTGACAGCCGCACGGCGACGTGACGTTTTCACGGCGACTCTGACCGCCCACAGTGAGTTGACAGTTCCTCACTTGTCCGCGCCATTAATGACGGCGCCATACCGTGCTCCACTATATAAACGGGGAAGGCAACAGTGCAAAGGATCGATCCGCTCCGTCTCTCCCAAAAATGCAGGCTCGCTCTTCCCTCTCTCTCTCTCTCGAGCTCTCCGTCTACATTTCACTGTTGCCCAGTCACCTCTCTGACTTGACCGTCGGAGGGTCCCCGTCGGAGCCGCCTCCGATCAGTGGACTTCTCGTTTTTGCAGGTGCACGAGCACGCTTCCCGACGGTCGGACGACGAGGCGATTGGCCGCAACAGATTGGCATGCCAGGTAGGGGACAGCATGACAAAGACAAGAGCTCAACGATCGAGAGTCACTGGGTCGGCAAGGCGCTCTTCCCGCCGGGAAGAGGCCTCCCCGCCATCACCGGCGGCGGAGCCCAGTTCTCCGCACCCCGCAGTGACCACGGAGGCGCAGATTGCGGCCATCATACGGCAGATGACCGTACTGACCGACGCAGTCAAGAGCCTCCAGCAGCAACCGGCGGCCCGACCTATGCCTTCCAGAAGCAGCCGCCGACGACCGCGTCGATCCCTGTCGCCTCCAGGCGAGCACCCCCAACAGCGCTCCCACGGAGAAGAGGAGGGACGGCCATGGCGCGACGACCGACGGTCCCAGCGGCCCTCTCCCTCCCCGTTGGAACGGGCAAGGAAGAAGAAACGGCCGCGCACACCGTCGGCCTCCCTCTCAGAATCCTCCGGAGACTCCACTCCTGGGGTCTCCCAGCATCGACGAGCGGACGACTACGAGCGACGGTTCGAGGAAATCGACCGTCGACTCGCCCAGTTGTAGATGGACGGCCAGAAGTCTTCGAACGACGTCGACTTCCAGACCGCCCAACCTCTCTCCCGACTGGTCCTCGACGAGCCGATTCCCAGTCGGTTCAAAATGCCGCACGTGGAGCCATACGACGGCTCCACCGACCCAGTCGACCACCTCGAGAGCTATAAAGCTTTCATGACGATTCAAGGGGCAACCAATGCTCTTCTTTGCATTGGCTTCCCCGCCACACTCCGCAAAGCTGCCAGGGCTTGGTACTTCGGTCTCCGATCGGGAAGTATCCATTCCTTCGGACAGCTCGAGCACTCGTTCGTGGCCCATTTCAGCACCAACCGAAAGCCACCGCGAACGTCGGACAGCCTTTTCTCCCTCAAGCAGGGGGAAAACGAGACGCTCCGACACTTCGTGGTGCGATTCAACGCGGCCACGCTCGAGGTCCGGGACCTCAACGAAGACATGGCTGTTTCAGCCATGAAGCGGGGCTTGAGGGCATCCCGATTCACTTATTCTCTGGACAAGACCCTCCCCCGGACTTATGCCGAGCTACTGGAGCGCGCATACAAGTATATGCGCGCGAACGAAAGAGCGTCCGACCGACGCTTGGCCGAGCCCAGAGGCCCGAAAGAGAAGCGGAGAAAAGGTCGGGAGCCCGCCGAACCAAGCAGACCCCCGACCATTAGTCGGGTCTCGCCACCCCGACAAATCCAAAAATCACCCCGGCAACAGACTCCGAGGCCGGTATGCCCCAGGTACGACTCCTACACTCCTCTCTCCGCTCTCCGTGCGCAGATCTTGATGGAGATCGAGGGAGAGGAATACCTGCGACGGCCTCCACCTCTGAAGGCAAAAGGCCTCGACCGTCGGAAGTACTGCCGGTTCCATCGAAGCCACGGCCACGACACCGAGCGATGCATCCAGTTGAAGGATGAGATTGAAAATCTCATCCGTCGGGGGTACCTCGGCAAATTTCGGAAGGGTCCGCCGACCCAACCAGTTGCCGATCGATGCCCCCAACCGACTGAAGAGGCGGCAACCAACTAGCCGACGGCCGGAGTCATCAACATGATCTCCAAGCGGCTGGGCCCGGGGATGTCTGCAGGAGGGGAGCCGACGAAAAGGCCACGCCCGGATGACGTAATCACCTTCACAGAAGACGACGTTCGGGACATCCAAACTCCCCACGACGACGCTGTTGTTGTGTCGGCGACAATAGCCAATTATGATGTAAAATAAATTTTTATTGATAATGAAAGTTCGACAAATGTTTTGTTTTACTCGACCTTCTCCCGAATGCGACTGTCAACTGATCGACTCAAGAGGGTCCCTGTGCCCTTGATCGGCTTTGCCGGAGACGCCATCACGACAGAGGAAGAAATCACCCTGTCCGTGACGGTCGGTGCCAAACCACGGCAAAGCACGGTCTCCCTAACTTTCACGGTCGTCTGAGTTTCTTCGGCCTACAACGCCATACTTGGACGACCCGGATTGAACGCCCTCAAGGCGATTGTCTCGACGTACCATTTTCTTGTTCGGTTCCCGACCAAAAACGAAATCGAGAAGATGCGCGGAGATCAACAGCTCGCCCGACGATGCTTCCAAATCTCCGCTCAAAGCGATGAGTCAAAGGGCTCTCTGACGATCGACAAGCTGGACCAACGGGAGGAGGAAGAACGGGGTTCGCCGGCCGAGCAGCTCGAGGCGATCTCGATAGGAGAAAATCCCGACAGGAAAGTTTGGGTCGGGTCTCAATTGTCCGACACCGAACGACGCCGACTGGCGGAGCTGCTGACGGCCAACACCGACATATTTGCTTGGTCGGCAGCAGATATGTCGGGCATCCCTCCAGAAACAATAACTCACCGACTCAACATCGACCCGACGATGAAGCCGGTGAGGCAGAAGAAAAGGTCCTTCGCCCCAGAGAGGTAGAGGGCCATCGACGAAGAAGTAGACAAGCTACTCGAAGCAGGCTTCATTCGGGAATCCACGTATCCCGATTGGCTCGCCAACGTTGTCATGGTTAAGAAAGCCAACGGAAAGTAGAGGATCTGCATCGACTATACCGACCTCAACAGAGCCTGCCCAAAAGATAGCTTCTCACTTCCGAAGATCGACCAGCTGGTGGATGCGACGTCCGAATTTTGACTGCTCAGCTTCATGGATGCCTTCGCCGGGTACAACCAGATCCGGATGGTGCCTGAGGATGAGGAGCACACCGCGTTCGTGACTCCCAAGGGTCTCTACTGTTATCGGGTGATGCCCTTCAGACTGAAGAACGCCGGCGCCACCTACCAGCGACTCGTCAATAAGGTCTTCAAAGACCAGATCGGGCGCAACATAGAAGTGTACGTGGACGACATGCTTGTGAAAAGCATGCAGATCCCGAACCACGTTCAGGATCTCGAGGAGACCTTTCGCACCCTTCGACGACACCGAATGAAGCTCAACCCGATCAAATGTGCTTTCGGGGTGGCCTCAAGGAAGTTCCTCGGATTCCTCATTTCGCAGAGAGGGATCGAGGCCAACCCTGAGAAAATAAAGGCGATCCTCGGCATGCGCCATCCGAACACCAAGAAGGAGGTCCAACAGCTGAACGGAAAAATTGTCGCTCTTAGCCGATTCATTTTCCGATCAGCTGAAAGGTGCCTCTCATTCTTCAAGACTTTGCGTCAGACGAACGGTTTCTCTTGGTCGGATGAGTGTGAACAGGCCTTCAAAGACCTGAAAAAGTACTTGGCTTCTCCGCCGCTGCTCGTAAAGCCGCAGGTCGGGGAGACCTTGTATCTCTACTTGGCCATATCTTCCGAGGCGATCAGTTCGGTGCTCGTTCGGGAAAATGAGTGCCGAACTCATCAGCCCATCTACTACACCAGCAAGGTGCTCCACGGGGCCGAAGCAAGGTATTCTGAGATGGAAAAGATGATTTTCGCCCTGACCGTCTCCGCGCAACGGCTCCGACCATACTTCCAGGCCCATGCCATAGTGGTGCTCTCCAACCAGCCCCTGAGGGCAATTTTGCACCGACCGGACACGTCCGGTCGACTAGCCAAGTGGACGATGAAGCTCAGCGAGTTCGACATTCAGTACCGATCGAGGCCTGCCCTGAAGGCTCAGGTCTTGGCCGACTTCATCGTCGAGTGCACGACGACCGACCTATGGTCGGGAGCTGAAGACCCAGGACGAGATGCGGTCTCTGAGCCAGACCCGATCTCCACCTGGGTACTCCACATCGACGGGGCCTCGAACGCTCGGGGAAGCGGGGCCGGGCTCCTGCTCACGAATTCAGAGGGGGTGGTCACCGAATACGCCTTCCGGTTCGACTTCAAGGCCTCCAACAATCAAGCCGAATACGAGGCGCTCCTCGCTGGCTTGAGGATGGCGAAGGAGCTGGGCATCGACAGCCTCCGGGCATTCTCCGACTCTCAGCTGATCGTGGGACAGGTCAAGGGCGAGTTCGAGGCGCGAGATCCGACCATGGTCAAGTACCTTCAAAAAGTGAAGGACCTCGTGGCGCACCTCGAGTATTTCGAGATCTCTCACATCCCCAGGTCGGAGAACGCCCGTGCCAACGCACTCTCCAGATTGGCAACATCGGCCTACGACTCTTTGGGTCGGACGTTCGTGGAGAACCTCCAGCAGCCGAGCATCGATCGGATCGAAGAAGTGCAATAGTTAACGTCCGAACCAAGTTGGATGGACCCGATCGTCCGATACCTGACCGACCGGAGCAGCCCCGAAGATCCCACGGAGGCCAAGCGACTCCGATGGTCGGCCTCACAATATGTGATCATGGACGGACGACTCTACAAAAGATCATTCTCCCTTCCCCTGCTTAGGTGTTTGGGACCGACCGACGCCGACTACGCTCTCCGAGAGGTTCACGAAGGGATTTGCGGGAACCACTTGGGGGGCAAGTCCCTAGCCTTCAAGGTCCTGCGACAAGGCTACTACTGGCCGACCATGAAGAAGGATGCGGCAGAGTTGGTCCGGAGGTGCGAGCCATGCCAAAAGTATGCCAATATTCAACACCGACCGGCCAGCCAAATTGCCCCAATCGTCGCTCCATGGCCCTTCGCCCAATGGGGGGTCGACATTCTCGGTCCATTCCCACCAGCGTCGGGCCAGAGGAAGTTCATCGTCGTCGCCATCGACTACTTCACGAAGTGGGTCGAGGCCGAGCCCTTGGCGCAAATCACCGAGCGAAAGATGGAGGACTTTATCCAGAAATCCATCATCTTCAGGTTCGGATTGCCGCACACTATCATCACCGACAACGGACGGCAATTCGACAACCAGGACTTCAGAGACTTCTGCGCCAGGTTCAACATCAGGCACCGACTGACTTCAGTCGGGCACCCACAGTCCAACGGCGAGGTCGAGGTGACCAACCGAACCTTGCTCCACGGACTCAAGACCCGACTGAATGAAGCCAAAGGTCTCTGGGTCGACGAGCTGGGCTCCGTTCTGTGGGCTTACCGAACGACCCCCCGCATCTCGACCGGGGAGTCGCCGTTCAGCTTGGCCTACGGGACAGAGGCTATGATCCCGCTCGAGATTGGCCTGCCATCTTCAAGGGTCGAGCAGTACCAGGAGCCGGACAACTCTGAGGGTCGGAGGGCCGACCTGGACCTCCTCCCCGAACTACGAGACGAGGCTCAAATCCGAATGGCTTCGTACCGACAGAGGGTCGCCCGGTACTACAATGCCAAGGTCAGACCGAAGCTCTTCAGGCCCGGTGACTTGGTCTTGAGGAAGGCGGAGGTCTCGAAGCCCTTTGATCAGGGGAAGTTGGCTCCAAACTGGGAAGGACCCTACAAGGTTGCAGACACCTACGGGCCAAGAGCCTATCGGCTAGAGACCCTCGAAGGGAGGCCAATTCTCCGGACCTGGAACGCCGACAACCTGAAGCTGTATTGCCAGTGAATTCTGTAATTCAGTAGTCGGAATACAAATTCAGTTTTGAAATCTCGGAGTCTTAACTCTTCGACTAACGATCGGCGCTTGCCAAAGCCCCAACGTATTATCGTGGACTTAGTATCCACCTAAAATCGACGCATCTACAAGAACGGGAGTTGACACTCCTTCGACAATCAATGATGAATCGGACCCTTACCAGGACCGATGTATTCGTATCAACGGGAGTAGCACTCCTTCGACTTTCGATGACACATCGGACCCTTACAAGGACCGATGCATCTACAATGACGGGAGCTGGCGCTCCTTCTACGGTCGAACTCTCGGGCCAGACCATCGGCTAACATGCTGATCGGGCCCCGACCAAAGACAGGCTAAAAGCCCACGCGACTGTCGTCGCGATTTCCGACCAGGCTACGGCCGGTCGAGGGATATTCGGCTTGCCACCGTCTATCGCACGACGTGACCTTAGTCGCATCCACGACTTACCGATCGACCTACGACCGACTGAACGACATTCGGCTTGCTACCGTATGTCGGAAGACACAGAACCCGACGCAAGAGCATGGGGACCGACTTACTATCGTTTCCCCGACACTGCGCCGGACGATGGCCGACTAAACGCATCTATGGAAGCCCGACTACCGAACCTTTACCAGGTTCGGTCGGCTCCCGACTCAACAGAGGCACCCGACTGACGACTTCGACTATTGGAAGCCGACCCAAAGTCGGGACTTACTCTTCCTCCGAAGCTGCACAAGTTGTTGAAGTCCTGCCGACTTACGTGAGTTAGCGACTTACTTAAGTTAGCGACTAACGTTCGACATCGCAGAAGTGTTCGGCATTACAAACAAAAGCAGAAAGGGGAAGTTTCATTCATTATTGAAAGAAAATTACAAAGTCGGGTCGAAGCCCGATTACATGTACTTTTTCAGAAAACAAAAAAAGTAAAGACAGTCGGCAGAGCCCGATCATCTGTCCTAGTCGATTTCCTCGACCGACGGAGGATCGGGGATGATCGGCGTGTCGGCCATAAGTGCTGCTGGGTCGGCGGCTGAAGAAGGTGCTTCGGTAGGTGATGGGATATCGGTCGGCGCCACCTGCTCCGGGACGGCCTCCTCCGCTATGACGACGCCTCCCGAAGGCTGGTCGGCCATATCCTCGGTTCCTTCCTCCTCGGCTAGCGGCGGGACGACGCGGCTGACATCCAACTTCGGGTACAAGGCATGGACGGCGTCCCGACCGTCCTCGAACCCGACCCGATATGAGGCGAAGCCCGACTCGAGCATCTCCTCCCGGAATTGGTCGGAGGCCCGGAAGTCCTCCACCGCCCGATCGGCCGACTCCCTCGCCGACCTTGCCTCGTCCTCAGCACGGGCGAGCACCTGCCTCGCCGACTCCGCCTCAACCTTCGCCATTTCGACGTCGATCTGGGCGATGGACAGCTCCTCTTCGGCTTCAGCGAGCTTCTCCAGGCTGACCCGAAGTTGCTCGCGTTCCCCTTGAAGTTCGGCGGTGGCACTGTCCCGTTCGCGTCGAAGACGACGCACGGCCCGACCCTTGTGCCTGGCCTCCTTCTTGGCCGACCGAAGTTCGGACCCAAGCCAGGAGACCTCGTCAACTAACTTGGCCTCCCGGTCGGCCGATTGTTGAAGTTGGTCGGCCAACATTGCCCTCTCAGCTTCGGCCGCTGCCGACCTCTCCTTGAAGGCTGCCCGGACGTTGCCGAACCTTCGATACCCGGCCTCCAGTTCGGACATCGTGAAGATCAGCTGCCGATGAAAAAGCTTCGTCAGGATCACATAACAAGGAAAATTTTCTAAGGGGAAGAAAAGACGATGCGAAGCTTACCTCCACCATGGTCGGGTAGAACCGCGACAACATCTCGGTCACCTGCCGAGATCGCAGCACCTCTACGTCGGCTGGGAGGAGGATCCCTTGGCACAACCTCCTCGCAAGGTTGTGGTCGGCCAACGCCGACGCACCCTCGGGGTAGTATGCGCAGGGAGGCACTGAGCGGCTCCCCGATCTATCCTCCTCCGCGGGCTCCATCGGGGCTTTCCCCCGATCGACTGCCCCAATCGACGGGACCGGCAGCGAGGGGACGCTGGAGTTCGACCCGGCGCCCCCCATTGCGCCAACGAACGCCGCCGGACGATGTTCGGTTTCCCGAACGTCATCCGGCTCCACCCGCATCAGCGAAGCCGCCGATGTTCCCTCGGCCGCCTCCTCGGCCGGCCTCTCCTCAGTGTGGACCGTCGGAGCGGCGAGGGCTATTACCGGCTCCGACTGGTCGGTCGCCGATGCCTCGACGGTCGGCGGAGCTGGAGCTGGTTTCTTCGGAGGGCGCGAAGGGCCGGCCCCCGATGCTGGCCTCTTCCTTGTGGCGAACCGCCGAATCTCAGCATCCGTCGGCCGCATCCTTGGTGGTGTCCCTGCAATACCGACAAGAATATTAGAGATCGGACCAAGAGCCGAACAAAAAGAAAGGCCGGGGGATCGGGCGATACCTATTCGGGGGACCAGACTCAAGCCGGCATCATAGAGAGCTTGTTCGGTGACAAGCTCCCTCTGTTTCGGGACCGACATATCTTTCAGTCAGTGGAAGTCCTCCCGATCGTCCGCCTCCACCCGACTGTTGTCGTTGGCCTCGGTTCGGGGCACACCCCAGCGGGAAGGAAAGCCCCAAGGAGAAGAGGAGGAAACAAAGAAAAACTGGTTCTTCCACCCATGAATGGACGATGGAAGATCAGTTATGAAGGCAAGACCCTTCCGGGGGTTGAAGAGCCACCACCCTCGGGCTTTAGGGTGGGGTCGGAGCACAAAGAATGCCCGGAAGAGTGAAACGCGGGGGTTGGTCGGCAAGAGCTGACACAACAGCGTGAAGAAAATGATTAAACGAACAGAGTTCGGTGCCAGTTACGCCGGACAGAGTCCGTAATAATCTAGTAGATTTCGGACGAACTCCGGAATCGGAAGCCGAAGACCTGCGCGAAGGTCTTCAACATATAGCGCCAGATCGTCAGGCGGAGGGTTGTTAACCCGACCGCCGGCCCCTGGAGCGGAGAGCCGAAACTACTTCGGGATGCGATATTGCTCCCGAAGCCGATCGACATTCAGCCCCGAAAGCGAGGAGGCCTCATCTTCCGGAGCCGATCGGGAGTCGTCGGTCGGGTTCCCCGATCGAGCTCCCTGAGTCGGATTCCTGGTCATTGTGCCGGAACCGAATGAAGAAGGAAGAGAAGAGGAAGAAGAAGAAGAAGAAGAGGGGACCACGAACCAGATGGATCCCTCCGGAAGCAAGAGAGCTCTGCCCGCGACGACTGAGAAATCGCCCGGACAGAGTTTCCCCAGCGAAATGGCAAATGTGGGGCATGGGTCCGGAAGGTCCTATATATATAGGGCCGACCGACGGCCGAGATGCTTCCGCTCCAACCGAAGACCCGCAGATGCTCGACGCGTGGCGGCCGCCGGTTGGCGGAAGATTCGGCGCGCTTCATCCCGGGACGGCCGCACCACCCACATTAAATGCAGGAGGCGCCGGCCAACTACCCTCGACATGCGGCACGCGGGGCGCGGCTCCGCATTCATGCGCCCGCGCCGATTCACGTTCCCGATGGGACGCCTGACAGCGGCCCACTCTCCCGCGATCGGTGCCGAATAACCGGTCGTCTGACGCCGTATCGTCCGGCGCCCGATCTTCTGACACCGACGTAACGCCTGACGACGACAAGACGTGACGTCTGACACCTGACGCCGATGTGACTTCTGACATCGACTAGACGTCCGGATCGCTTGGCATTTATGAGGCGTATGACATCGGATCAGCCGGCGGTACGGTCGGATCTACGCATGCGACAATTTTACTCCCAGTCGTCCGGGGTTGCTGCCCGAATGAAAGCATCGGCCAGCTCACCACCCGACTTAGGAGTGGAGGGGGGCAACTGTTGGGGGATACCCACCGACCGACCGACCGACTGTCGGAGGGCCCGACCGACCGACTGGTGGCCCGATCGACCAATGACCCGACCGACTGGCGGCCCGGCCGACTTCGACTGACCGACAGACCGACCGATCGTCGGTCGGGGCGACCGACTGACGGATGCCATCACCGGCTAATTACCAGCTCCCGACCGACTGAGGATACGTCGGGCGCACCTTTCCCCGACCGACCGAACCCAGAGGTCCGATGGCCGACTCACGGAGAGCTCGTCGACCAACGGAGGGGCCCGACGCCACTCTGCTGGCCACCGACCTAGGGTCGGCCGACTCCTCCGATCGCCGTACGGCCACCAGACCTTGTCAGTTCTGACAGTGACATGCGGCACGGCTTCCTAGGGGCATTATCCCACCGAGGGCATTGTCAACCCTGGAGATTTGACAGCCGCACGACGACGTGATGTTTTCACGGCGACTCTGATCGCCCACAGTGAGTTGACAGTTCCTCACTTGTCCGCGCCATTAATGACGGTGCCATACCGTGCTCCACTATATAAACCAGAGAAGGCAACAGTGCAAAGGATCGATCCACTCCGTCTCTCTCAAAAATGCAGGCTCGCTCCTCCCTCTCTCTCTCTCTCTCTCTCGAGCTCTCCGTCTACATTTCACTGTTGTCCAGTCACCTCTCTGACTTGATCGTCGGAGGGTCTCCGTCGGAGCCGCCTCCGGTCAGTGGACTTCTCATTTTTGCAGGTGCACGAGCACGCTTCCCGGCGGTCGGACGACGAGGCGATTGGCCGCAACAGAACTAAAGAAAAATAGGCAACTTGACTATCCTAAGCAACAAGCCTTGACCAATCTATTTGGATCCGCTTGATTAATTCTTCTTCAAAAGCACAGCAGATCGGATTGGTAAATAAAAGAGAAAAGGATTTTGCATCCTTTGAACCTTCCAACACGGATTTCTTCCACCCTTGGGGAGTGAAGTCCAGAACAGAGGCAACCGTTATCTTCTCTAGTTTTCGCCTACTTTAGTACTAGGGCTTTAGGAGGGATGGTGCTGGAGGAAAGGCGATCAACCGTAGGACGATGTAGAGTGTATTATCTTGTCCGATTGGTATACGTAGTCACCACTTTAATATTTAGAAGTTAGTTTTTTTATTTAAAAATTTTGGATGATGAAAATTTCTGTCTTTTAAAAAATTTATAACATTCTGCTGGGACAATCGGATTTGCTCCCCCCGATTTTATGCCGGCTCCTATATTCGAGATTGGTCTTTGTTCCATACCTATATAAGAAGAACCAAGAGATCCCAAGAGGAGAGGCTCTGGAAAAAAAGAAACTTTTAGAATTCAGCTCTCATGAGAGTCATCTGGCCGAAAAAGAGTCATTATGGTTGAACCAGAGTCATCTGACCAAAGCAGAATTATCATGGCTGAACTTGAGTCATCATGGCCGACTGAACATCTTCATGACCGATTGATCATCTTCATGTCATGGCTGATCGATCATCTTCATATCATAGCCGACTGATCGTTTTCATGATCGACTGACAATCTTTATGTCATGGCCGACCAACCATCTTCATGTCATGGTCGACTGACCATCTTCATATCATGGCCAATTGATCTACATAGCCGACTGACCATCTTTATGTCATGACCGACTGACCGTCTTAATGACCAACTGACCATCTTTATGACCGACCAATCATTTTCATATCATGACCGATGGACCGTCTTCATGGCCGACTGACCGTCTTCATGTCATGACCGACTGATCATCTTCATGATCGACTATCAAACAACCGATTGCCAAATATATAAATACGATACTATAATCATGGATAATAACTACGTGCCACAATCATTAGTGGGTATAAACTGCCCACTAACTTTGATTATGGCCTAATAATCAGGGTAACTACCTCTTAGTGCCATAAAAAGTGAGATCATGTGCTCGACAGTTACACCTGAATCACTTATAAAAAAGAGATAAATGAACAGTATTGGTAAGACATTTCTGGACTGATATTCTATCTTTCTAAAAATTTTATCTACTGTTTACCACTCCCCACTGACTTAAGCATCGGAGGGTCCCCACCAGATACAACTCCGATCAGTGCGGACTTCTTTTGCAGGTGCTTTTTTCCGACAACAAACGTAACAGGGATTGGCCGTAACAGATTGGCACGCCAGAAAGGGGCAGAAAATCCAATCATCATGGCAAAAATCCAGTTATTATGGTGAAAATGAGAGCCCAGAATGTTTCCACCAACTCCATCTAGCAATTTTTTCATCGAAAAAATCCTCCACCTCCACCGACAGAACCCTGTTCTTCATGTCCAGTCATCACCGTGGATGCTTAGTAATTTGCTGCCTTTGTACAGCAAGTAAAGATGTTGACAAAAGCGGTCCACATCTTCAAGTAACAATAAACACAGCCACAATCGATGATGGCGCAACCTCGAGGCAGTCTCATCGGTGGGATGGGCCACACCACTCAGCCTATCACTCTCAATGCACCGATCGCCACCTATTCCCCTCTCTCCTGAAAAAAATTGATAAGAGAAAATGATGATGTTCTTTTTGTTCTCATCCAACAAAGATTTTACTCCGGAGTGTTCTTTTCAAGAGGATTTCCAATGCATGAACAACTACGAGTGGAAGCTCCAGGAGTTAGACCATCAAATTAAAAAGCCAATAAATGACTAAGCAATGAGACTTCGGGGGGCAGACATTTGAAAAGCTTCTCCAAACAACAATTTGGAAAGTTCCTCCAAATAATGACTATATTTCTCTATAATGGAACGGCTTACGATCATATTCCGAATCAACGGAACAATTTACAACAACATTCCTCTACAGCAGAATATTGCTGACTCTACTTCGATAGGATGAAACATGTTGACTCAACTATGATCGATCAGAACTACATGCCGATTCGACTACGATCGGACGAAACAATACGGTGATTCGACTACGATCAGATGGAACAAAATACCGACTCGACTACGGTCGGATGGAACAATATGCCGACTCGACTACGATCGGACAGAACAACATACCGACTTGACTACGATCGGACAGAATAAGATGCCGACTCGACTACGGTCGAACAAAACAACATGCCGACTCTACTACGGTCGGACGGAACAACATACCGACTCGACTACGGTCGAACGAAATAACATACTGATTCGACTATGATCAGACAGAACAATGTGCTGACTCGACTACGGTCGGACGGAACGTGTCGATTCGACTACGATCGGACGGAATAACGTACCGACTCGATTACGTTCGGTCGGAACAATATACCGACTCAAATATAATCGGTTGGAATAATATGTCGATTTGATTACGGTCGATTAGAACAACATGCCGACTCAACTACGGTCGGACAGAACAACATGCCGACTCGACTACGGTTAGACAGAACAACATACCGACTCGACTACGATCAGATAAAATAATATACCGACTCGACTACGGTCGGATGGAACAACATGCCGACTCGATTTCGATCAGGTGGAATAATATGCCAACTCGACTACAGTCGGATGGAACAGTATGTCGACTCGACTACGGTCGGACGAAAGAATATGTCGAGAGGAAGAATATGCCAACTCAACTCTGATCAGTCAGAAAATATTCAATAATTATCTATGATAAATGATGATCATATTCAAAGAGACAACACAGAAAAAAAATTTTCACTACGAACTGGAGGCCACAAAATCAGACTAAGGTCTGGAAACAAAAGAAATTTTTTTTTCACTATCAATTGAAATAACCATAGAATCGGGACTCGAAGTCATGGCAGAAGATATGCTGACTCCGATCGTCCAACGCGTCAAGCCACCTTGGACTTGAAAGTGGGGGCAATTGTTGGGACAATCAGATTTGCTCCCCCCGATTCCATGTCGGTTCTCACATTCGAGATCGACTTTTGTTCCATACCTATGTTAGAAGAGCCAAGAGATCCCAAGAGGAGAGGCTCTGGAAAGGAAGAAACTTTCAGAATTACGCTCGAGAGTCATCTGATCGAAACAGAGTCATCTGGCCCAAGCAGAATCGTTATGGCTGAACCAGAGTCATCTGACCAAAGCAGAGTCATCATGGCTGAACTTAAATCATCATAGCTGAAGCAACATCTTCATGGCCAACTGACCATCTTTCTGATCGACTGACCATCTTCATATCATGGCCGATCGATCATTTTCATGTCGTGGCCGACCGACCATCTTCATGTTATAGCCGACTGACCATTTTCATGACCGATCGACCATCTTTATGTCATGACCGACCAACCATCTTCATGTCATGGCCAATTGATCGTCTTCATGGCTGACTAACCATCTTCATGTCATAGCCGACTGACCGTCTTTATGACCGATTGACCGTCTTCATGTCATGACCGACTTACCATCTTCATAACCGATTATCAAATGACCGACTGCAAAATATATAAATATGATACTATAATCATGGGTAATAACTACATGCCACCATCATTAGTGGGCATAAACTGCTCACTAACTCCATGATTATGGCCCGATAATCGGGATAAATACCCATTAATGCCATAAAAAATGGGACCACATGCTCGACGGTTATACTTGAATCACTTAAAAAATGAAGGTAAATAAATAGCATTGGTAAGACACCTCTGGACTGATATTCTGCCTTTCTAAAAATTCTATTTGCTGTTCACCACTCCCCATTGACTTAAACATCGGAGGATCCCTGTCGGACACAACTCCGATTAGTGCGGACTTCTTTTGCAAGTGCTCTTCTCCGGCAACGGGTGCAATAGAGGATTGGCTGCAACAAATTCATTATTGCGGACAAGGGCCACAGTCAGTTGAGACGAACCTCAGCCCCAAAGAATCGAGGCGGACCTCGACCCCTATCTGGCACGTCATTATTGCAGACAAGGGCTCGATCCATCGCATGAGATATTGTCTGCTCTAGCCTGTGGGCCTCACGATTTTGTCCTTTAAAAAATGCCTCACGTGGAAAGAATTTTTTTCTCTTTATAAACGAAAGTCCCCCTTGACTCACAACTGATGTAGAACTATTGGTGCCCTCCACATTATTAAAACCACAACACATTTTATGTCTATATTATGGCATCATGCGTCTATAACATGCACAGGATGTCATAATTTTTTTCTAAAGAATAGGCGTATTTTTGTCATTCAAAATTTTTAAACGAAAAAGCCGACCTGCAAGCATTAATTACACATTGGAAAGTAGTTGAACAAAAATAACCCTCTTATATTATGAAATCCGAGACCATATTATAACATCGTGGGCTACATTATGCTACAAGATGTCATAATTTTTTTTAAAAGATGGATATTTTTATCATATAAAATTTTTAAACAAAAAAATCGGCCTACAGATATTAAATATGTATTGGAAAGTGATAACTATGTGGACCAATTGGATGAGATGATATACTATATATCGGATTTCTTACACCGCCTGTAGTATATAAAGAAATTCTTATTGATGAGAACTGTAATATGAAATTTACTGCACGAGTATATAAAACCCATACAAAAAAATGGGCCAATAAACAAGGGCCCATAGATAAAAAATGCAGCTCCCAACCTGCATAGATGAGACATAAAAGAGGCAATTGAAGACCAGAAACCTACGTGTTTACAAAATATGAAAGTAGATATGATACAGGCTTGAACACTATAACTGATGTTAGGACAATTGGACCTACTTCCCTCCCGATTCAATGATAGCTCCCTCGATTTGTGGTCGGTCAACTCGACTTAGTGTCGAGAATAGATGATGGATCATCAAAACGGGACCTTCAAAAGAGTTACTCATTCGGCGATAGCATCTATAGAGTTCGTCATCTGACTTTCTATCGACATCGCGAAACACAGATAACCGACTATCAATAGATAAGCTGATTGCCTATCGATAACTCTTGATCGTCTTCCTAGGCAGCAACCCATCTCGACGACTCGATTGATTGTATAATCGACGGCCAGTCGATTTATCAGAACTATCGATCGATAGCCAGTCGGTATACCAAAAGCACCGACATACAGTCGGTATATCTAGATTATCGACATCCAGTCAGTATCAGAATCTACAATTATGATATTACAATCGTAGATAACGACTTCAGACTACGATTGTTAGTGGGCACAAATCGCCCACTAACTTCATGATTATGGTTTGATAATAGGGGTTAACTATTCTGTCGTGTCATAATAAGCGGGGTTCCATGTGTAAGACAGTTACACCTGAAATATCTATAAAAAAAAGTTAGGGGGCAATAGTGGTAAGAGGCTTTTTGATTGGGCTAAACTTTGCCGATTTCTATATTAAATCTACTGTTCACCATTTTCTGCTGTCCTAGACATTGGAGAGTCTCCGTCGGACATAGCTTCAATTAATGTAGGCTTATTTTGCTGATCGCTTGTCATCGAACTCAAGCACATTCGGGAATTGACTGCAACAACTGATATATACGAGGCAAACAAAGCAATCCTCTTCAAGATATGAAAATAATAAACCTAGGACCTGAAGTATAGGTGATTACGTAATAAGTATGGTAGTAGACGGCAGCAAGCAACTTCAAAGATGCAGAGCCATATATGGATAGTCCAAACAGCCTGTAAGGTGCAGAACCATATAGCGGTAATCCAATAATAAGAGCCATTGAAAGGGATAGCCATTAACGATAGCGGGCTTGTGGGGGATGACCAGTCGGTGAACCTCTTGGACAACTTGTGAATTGTCAATTTGTCACTGTGCTGATGGCCGATATTCATCGGCATTGACATGGATGAGTCGAGGAGGATATCTTTGATCTCCTCCATTCAGATGGTAGAGGATGAGATTAGGAGGAGATGATCCAGCTCTCTGGGATGGCATTGGCTAAGCGAGTGCAGTCTCCGTTGATTCATGGGTTGGACTAAAACAATCAGTTGGGATAAATGTATATTTATAAAAATATAGAAAACTAAAAAAATTCTTTGTTCACCGCATGCGGTGTGTGAATTGACTCGTGTGGGCCGGCAAAAAAAATTTTTTTACCCATGCGCTACTTTTTCCCATGCGTGAGCCAATCATCGCACGTGATGCATGCGTTTTGCACCGCACGTGGTGCATGCTTGAATCCAACAGAAAAAAAAAAAGCCCAACAGATCTCTTCATTTTTCTCTTTTGAATTTGGGCCAGCCCACTCCAATTTATCTTTGGGTATTTATAAAGATGGATCTAATCTACTCTGATTTAGCTGGTTGTGTTGATCCATCTCATGAATTTCATAAAAGTTTGAGCCCAAAAATTCAAATAAATTCTAAATTGACTGAGCGGGTGGGTTTGGGTTCAACCCATTCCCGGAAACGAACCTACCAGCGGTGAAGTTTTATGACTGGGGAGCTGCCACAACCACTCAGATGCACGCTCTCAAAAGTAGGTAGGGTGGATTTGCGAGAAAATCCCACGTGTATTCATGATCCATGCCAAGTGACAATTAGGAAGCTGGTGGTGTGATAATGGAACAGACTGGATTCTCTATTCCTGTACTTTTTGGCCTGCGGATCTGGACACGAATGCAAAAAATACCATATGCCATTGGGAAGAAAAAGTCAAGGAAAAAAATTAGAAAAGATAAATTCGAGGGACAACCGATATGGACTTAAAAATGGACTTTGCTTGGGCTTAGGTCACATGCAGTCCAATCGGGTCTCATGCTGTCGGTCTCCCTGGCACTTCGTCACCCAACAAAGCCCACCTGTCGCGACCAACAAGTGGCCATCTCACGGCCCACCCACACTGACTGCCGCCCAGCGACCGCATCATTTCTCCGGAAGATTATTGGTCTATTCAACCATATTGATTTTGAACATCTAATGAAATATTATCAAATCAGTAATTCAAAATTTAAAAATCTTGTTTCGTTGAAAAATAAGAATTTTTAAATTTTATTGGATGGTATAGTGATATTTTATTAAATGGTGTAAAATTCATGTTGTAAAACCGGCCTAACCAATACTTTCTCCATTTCTCTGCTCCAAGGAAAAAATTATCGGTTGTGTCAGGTCCACTATATCAATTTTGGACGATCAACCACGACTCGACATGTAGGGAGGAAAAGAAAATCATCGAGGAATCCATCGTGATTTCCTATTCTCGGATGCAAATCGCGATTTCAGATTTCCATTGAGGTGTCCCCCTCCTCCACCGCCACCTCGCCATCCTCTACCTCCATCAGGACCCCCGCCTTCCCCTTCTCACCACACACTCCCCTCGGTTCCTCGGCGTCTCCACCCCTGCTGCCTGTCTAACCTAGGCCGTTGAGGCTGCCTCACAGGATGTCGTCATTGGCATCCTGGACATTGCCATCTGACCGGAGCCCCATCTTCTCCTCTGCCCCCCACTCTTCCCCATGTCCCCTCTCGTTGGCATGGTGCCTACAAGGCTGGCATCGACTTCTCTGCATCCCCCTACAACCGAATTCTCATTGGTACCAGGAGCTTCTTCTAATGCTTTCAAACGGCTACCACCGTGGACGGCCGCACCAGTGGGAGGCCTTTGGAGTATGCCTCCCCTCTCGACCACGACGGCACAGGACCCACATGACATCCACCACTACTGGCTTCACCATCACCACGCCAACCTGTTGCGGTATGCCGGCGGTGCTGCCCAGGGCAAGGCCACCGGTGCTCGCATTGCCACCTACAAGATCTGCTAAGCCTTCGACTACTTCGGCACTGACATCCTTGTTGGCATAGATGCCGCCCTCGCTGACAATGAGAATGATGTTCTCGCAGTCATCAAAGAGATCTAAATCGACTGAGGGGAAGGAGATGATGGGGAGGCGTCACCAAGGGACATCTTCGCCCTCCAAGGCGGTGATCGATGGTGCAACTGCCGAATCAGGCAAGGACGAGACGAGAGGAGAGGGTAGATGGATTGAGGAGGCCGGTGATCTGAAAGATAAGGTGAGGGATGCTGTGATCGGCGGTGAGGGACATAGTCTAGTGGAAGAGGGCATCTAAGACAAGGGTGGTGAGGTTCTAGCAGCTGTCGGGGAGGCCAAAGTCAGCGGCGAGAATTGATTAGCCTTGACGCCATGTTCGGTGGCGTCGTGGCGATGCGGGCGGTATCCAACCGCAACCAAAATCACGATTGATTCAACTAATCATGATTTCTTTTCAATTGCATTGGTGATTTTCTCTCTTCATCGTTAGTTGGATATATGTGCATCACTGATTGAATTGGTCTGAAAATAAAATGGTAGATGTGGTTCAACCAAAAATTTTTCGCTCCAAAAGGTCCTGTCTAATTATTTTAAGAAAAAAAATCCAACTCGACCACCTTCCATAAAGTCCCAGGGGCATTCTTGGAAACGGGTACTAATCCACGTATTCACTCCGCGATTCGAGCTGAACGTTTTTCCTACTTCTAAGTGTCCAACGCGCTTCTCGTTCCCGTGTCGGCGACCCCCAATTACCACCGTACCCCACTCCCCGTCTTTTGGCTACCCAAGTCGAGAAAAGGGTGAAAAAAGCAGGAAGAGGCGGCCGCCTCCTCAACTTCAACCCCTCAGCCTCATCTCTCTCTCTCTTTCCTTTCTTTTCCCATCTTGCCCCGAAATCGATCGAAACGATCTCCAATCCCTTGATCTCGTGGTCTTCTTGATTTCTTTCTCCTTCCCTCGTTCCAATCTTGGGGTCCATTCTATCTTGTTGGAATCGGAGATCCAGATCCTGCGGATCGGGATCGGGATCGGGATGGCGGCGACGGCGTCGCGGCGGCTTCGGGATCTCCAGGCCCAGCCAGGGAACAAGACGTGCGTGGACTGCGCTCAGAAGAACCCGCAGTGGGCCTCCGTCTCCTATGGCGTCTTCATGTGCCTCGAATGCTCCGGCAAGCACCGCGGCCTCGGGGTCCATATCAGTTTCGTCCGCTCTGTCACGATGGACTCCTGGTCCGAGATCCAGCTCAAGAAGATGGAGGCAGGCGGCAACGACCGCCTCAACGCCTTCCTCGCTCAGTACGGCGTCCCTAAGGAGACCGACATCTCCGCCAAGTACAACACCAAGGCCGCCGCCATCTACCGCGACCGGATCCAGGCCCTTGCCGAGGGCCGCCCCTGGCGGGACCCTCCCGCTGTCAAAGAAATCCTCACGACCGCCGGCGGTGGCAGCGCCTCCGGGGCGAGGAAGCCGCCGATCGGTGGTGGCTCCGGTTTCTCGGCTGCGAGCAATGGGGGATGGGATAGCTGGGACAGCGACGATTTCAGGTCGTCGTCGGACATGAGGCGGAATCAGTCGACGGGTGATTTTAGGGCTGGGGGGATCGGCGGTGGAGGCGGGAGAGGAGCGCAGCCGGCGAGATCTAGGTCGACGGAGGATATCTACACGAGGGCACAGCTGGAGGCGTCGGCCGCGAATAAGGAAAGCTTCTTTGCGAAGAGGATGGCCGAGAATGTGTCCAGGCCGGAGGGGATACCGCCGTCTCAGGGGGGAAAGTATGTGGGGTTTGGATCGACCCCTCCTCCATCTGCTCAGCGGAATAATCCACAGGGAGATGTGGTTCGAGATCCTGTTTCCGTGGTTTCTCAGGTGAAGATATATTATTGTTGTTGTTGTTGTTGTTATTTTTAATTTTTAATTTTTAATTTTTATGATATTTTTGTTTGTTTAGTCTGCATGTTCCTAGATAGCCAACTCTATGTTGCTGGAATAAGTACATTTGGTTAGACTTATTCAATATTTACCGTTGAAACTTAAATAAGCGATATATGATTTGTTAAGGATGCGTGGAAGGTCGCTGCGTATGTTCCGTGCTTTGGAAAATGTTCACTACCCGTTTTTATATTAAATAATCGGTGTAGATGTTTCAGAAAACATTGTTGGAAAGAGGTCAGACCCAAAAGTTTGAAAAGACATGTATCTATTGTGAAGGGGTTCCCTGTATGGGGGGGAACTTTTGCACCTCCCTTAGCTAGGGACGTTATGATTTTGTCATTACTCTTAACGATACTGATGGCCTTCGCCCAGAGGTTTAAGGGGAGAAAATTTTTCAAACCTCATTATTGTAAGAACATTATTGAAATGAAAACCAACCTTTTTGGGATGTAAATGAGAACCATGCCTCCGCATTATCACACGTAACTGTCCCAATGAACCCCAAGAGGCCATTCTGAGCACCCAGCACATTCTGACTATTTTGATAGTAGTATGTGTTCCTTGAACATTTTTGATGTTGGCTATTCTTTCTTATGAGACAATGGGAATCCAAGAGCTATGTTCCTCTATGTACCTTCTATAATGGGATTAAGAGGTATGGATTTTTCTTTCTTCATCTTCTTTTTAGAATGTCCTCTAAACTTTTGATAATTGTTTAACGAATTTAGTTCCAGAGATCTGTTCTGATGTTCTGTCATCAATCAGTGAGATCCAACTTTTCTTAAGATAAAGGATGAATTGTAGCCACTGCATTAACCGTTTAAGAAATATGCTCAGTCATGTAACCACCTGCTGAGAATTGTGTGAATTCAATACCTTAACATATCCAACAAATGACACATGCATGTTGATCAAAGTTTTTTTGGAGCTGCATTTTTTGGTTTCTTAGTTTAGAATAACGTAACACCTGTCTTGGATCAGGAAAAAGCAGTATGTGAGGGTTTGTTTTAATGGCTGGTGGCAGTATTATTTGATTTGTAGTTAAGGTGTTGGAGGCGTATAACATAGTAGGAGTGACAGCAAGATTTTATTGTTGGTTTATTGCCACAAATAGGTGGTTTGGGCTATCATTGAATTTGATGACAACATAGGAAAATATTAACAGGGGTCATAGTGGAAGGGTGATGGGAGGTGGTGGTGCTGGTAAACTAGAAGAGTGGTGATTTTGGCAGTTCTAGTGATGACATTTATGGTTGTCTTGGAGATGGAATTTGGCATCAAAGCTTTTGGTCTTGGTGGTGGACTAGAGATTGTTTGATTCAATGTATCGGAGGCAGGTTGAGGTTTGGGGTGTGGGCGTGTTGCGTGAGAATATGAGACAGAGAGCATTCTGTTTAGAAAAGTTCTCATTAAATTCCAATTGAAAAGACCATGGACTTATGTTGACCATAGCCTATATGATGAAGAAAAAGTTCCTTTCATTCTTGCTAATATGCAAAAATGTTACTATTTTCAGGTGACTGTCTTTTATTATTTATTATAAAACTACTCAATATTGTTGTTCTGTTGATGTATGGTGAGCTTGTAGGCTGCTAATGTGGTGCTTAGGAAGAAGGAATGAGCAAGGAAAGGAGGGGAGAGAATGAAAGAATGATGGACAAGGAGGGGAGAAGAAAGTGAACACATAAAAGGAGGAAGTGGTAGAATGCTTATGGGAGTCCAATGAAAAATAAAGGCAGGGGTGGAGTGGATTATATGACAAGGATTTGCAATGTTTATATGTGGTGTATGAGGCTGCATATGCATTTGCAGTCCCTTAACAACTACATACCCTATACGCAACACGTGTTCGGTCATATGTGGGCTGAAAAATGATTTATTGTGAGCTCTTCTATATGCAACATGGTTTGCATTGTGCTGCTACCTACGCAGCCTACTTATTATTGTATGGCTTTATATGTGAGCCTTTTAACATTGTGTGACTGCATGCTGGTCCACTCTTGTGCAGACCTATGCAAAGAGTCATGTTCAACCTAATGGTTTGGTTGGATGTAGGTTTTAATCAGGTTGGATATTTTTATATTAACAATGTCCATATGTTGCTATGTTATCATTATTGTTAGTAAGATTTAGGTACTAAGTAGCAAACACAAATTACCAGATATTATTGTCCATAAAACATATTGATATTGTTATTGCATTTAATACATGTTATTTGTTTTTTAAATATTCAAACTACCAACTGTCTATTCACCCGAACATGCAACTGGTATAATGCATTTGTGCCATGCAGTCCGCATATTGCAGCTGCCTTTTAAAATATTGAGGATTTGAGTTCATATTCTACTACTGGAATCACATAATGTGTCATTAGAAACCTCAAAAGTATGATTGATTTATAGGCATCTAAACTGTTCTAGAACAATAGTCATATTGCACAATCTTAATAAAGATGACCTGTCATATGTTGTTGACTTTTAGACTATGGTTTTAAATTTTTTCGATAGGAGTTCAGTTCAATTCTGTAAGTGTATATGTATTCAGATATGTGTATGCATATGCATTATATATTCTTACATGTGCTTATGTGTGGTTGGTTTATATTTTGTTTATTATACCTGCAGAATCACACACACACACATATTACACACAGACAACATGCGTACAATTATGCACCTACATTCTTGCATATAGATTTTATGTGCAAGTTATATGGTTAGATTTATGCACCCTCATCTAGGCATTCATGCATATATGCATGTATATTTTTAGCTACTAGTATCTGCTTTTTTTAACTAAATAAAGGGCTATTATAATTTTTGCTTTCATCTATACTTAGCCCTGTGTTTTGGTCCTAAGATAGATGCATATTATTAATCCATTTGCTACTTCTAGAACTTTCATGGCTTGATATGGGGTTTCAAAATTAGATTACAGATCTAAACAGTTCTGTTTGTACTTACCTTTGTTTAATGTCATAGGCCATTCTAAAATATTTTATAATAGTAAATTTGATCGTATTACTGTGTTCTTTTTTCTGCTAAATTGTTGTTCTTCAAGTTCTAATCGTTTATATTTACCTTAAAAGTGAAAGGTTTCTTTGCTTTCTAGGAAATTTCCATTTTCATCTGTCATGAAGCTTTTTCTTTTTTTCCTTTCCACATTGTGATGTGGTTGTCGCCGCACATCATATGCAGTATTTTAATTGCTGGTAAGTTAACTTGTTATCATTTATTTTGTTAGGGTCTTGGTCGTCTGTCCCTGTTTGCAGCTTCTGCTGCACAATCTGCTGCCAATGTTGTCCAAGCAGGCACAAAAGAGCTGACATCCAAGGTACCTTTCATTTTCTTATTGGTATTTTAGCATCTTTAACAGTCATAAATGTTCTCATATTCAGTTCAAGCATAGCTAATTCACCTCAGTGCTATACATACATGATTGTTTCCAGCCAGTGATAGTGAAGAAAACTTTGATCAGGTTCTGAATTTATACTTCTCATTTTTTTTTCCAGTTTATCATTGGTCTTTTAATATCTGAGGCTTGCTTTACAAATCAATGAGAAAATTTGATAATAAAATGAGAGCATGTCTCCTATTTTCGTTGTGTTTGCTCACAAGGGTCAGCTCTTTTAACAAGCTTGTGTGAAACAAGAACATGTTAAACATGATTTGAAGAATATCATATTATTGGTTATCACAACCCTTCTTGTTCCTTTAAATTCTGCTTTATAATTTTCTGATGTATGAGATACAATAGATATGATTTATTCATATGCCCTTTATAGCCTATCGTTTAGCCTCTGACTTTCTTAGTCATTAATTTTCAGTAGCATATTGCCATTATTATGTTTTTTGTTACATTTACATCAATTTGAAATTATTGGTATACATAATTTTTTGCATAAGACTTGGTCACCTGGCCAAACTATTTTACCACTTTATGCTAATTTCAAGTAGTAACAGCCAGCAGAGGTAAATAAATGTTCTGGGAAAGCCATATATATGAGAATAATAAGCAAATAGGAATTCATAAAGCCAACCCAGATAGATGGTTTCAACATTGCCTAAATTTCCATGGTTTTGTGATGTCATAGCTATGTTTGTATTACATGTTTTGATTACGATAGAGACCCACTTTTTAAGAATTTTTTTTTTCCTAGTTACTAGATGTCCGGTCTTTTACAAAGTGACACAAGAAGGTTATTCTTGGGAAAATTGTATACTTGTTTATCATATCTTAGTTTTTATATATGTATATGAATTAGGCAACACAAGATAGAGATATCCCAACCTATTCTGGCTATATTGAATTTAAGTTATACTCTTATAAAGGAAGAGGATGGGGAGATTTAGGTAGGTTTAGGTGAAGTGATCTGTTATGATTTGAAGATGTTCCAATTTGGAGGTGATGCTTGGGTGGGAAAGAATAGCAAAGTATACTTTGTCATCTTAATTTATTTGAAAGGGCTTGCAGTTAGTGTCTTGTATTTTGAAATCTTGTCTTCTGCTTGTTTCGTACAGGAAAGTAGATGCAATTACTTGCACCTAGCTCAATTTCATTGTTCATCTGTTTCCTTGAATCTTCCTTGTCTAAACTCTAATGTGCCTGTTAGAGTTACCTATTCGTAGTGTGCCTGTAATGAACCAATATTACCCCAGGGTATCATCAATAGTCCCAACTTCATATCAATGATATACTGAATAGAAATTATGTGCAGTTCATGATGCCTTTGTGCACCAAATGGATTAGGAAGTGCTACTGATTCTTCATCCTGACTCTTGTTAATTATTGTAAGATTGTTGGTACAGTCTTTTTCCTTAATCTTGGTATCCCTTGAAAAAGGTTTTTTGTTTGTGAAGTTCTAAAAATGTCAGAAATTGCTAGGAATCTCTAAGAATAGATATATGATGAATTTGAAAGGGAAGTTTGGTAGCATTTCTGTGCTGATGTTGGTGTTTGTGGATGTAAACTACTGATGTCATTTCCTTTGGAAGCCTTTGATGTTCCTATTATTAACTCATATCCAACAGTCATCCTCCTCTTATTCAAGCTTTAATGCTATTATTTGATTGACGACATTTTGGCTTTGAATGTGCTTTCTTTGCTAACCAAGAGTCTGTGTTTGACATCTTCAAGATGTAAATTGCTCAAGGTCTTTTCCTGTCAGGGTCAGGTAATTATCCCACCAAGTGGAAACGTGGTTAATTTATTGTTCTTCGGTAACCGATTGTTACATGCATACTTGAAAGATCTGAAAAGATTATTGTTTACAATACTCCCGTACATTCAAAAATAACATTTTAAATGGGATTATCTTTTGCATTAAGCACCTATTAAATCCTTTTATGATCCCTGTTTGATATGTTATATTGGATTCTTTAAATTACAGGTGAAGGAGGGAGGTTATGATCAGAAAGTGAATGAAACTATGGTGTAGTTGCCACAAAAACCACTGAAGTTGGGCAGAAGACATGGGGAATCATGAAAGGTGTTATGGCGATGGCATCACAAAAGGTTGAGGAGTACACCAAGGATGGGATGAACTGGAAGGGTGATGATTTGCAAAGGCAGGAAGGGGAGAGAAATGGGTATTATCAAAATTTTGGACAGGAAAACAAGGGCTGGAATTCCTCGGAAGGGAATTCCCTCAAACATTACAACGCTGCCAGCTCCTGGGATAATTGGGATGAGGAAGAAAAGAAAGAACAGCCAGGGAAAGGGACCCAAGGTAGTGAAAGCTGGGCTGGGTGGGATGACGTGAAAGATGATGGTTATGATAATTACAGTTACAGCCCGTCCAGCAAGGGTGCCAACCGGAATGGTAAATCTAGTTCTTTGTGGACGGAGGGCGGCTTTCTGTGAGGTTGGATTGCTTGTCACAACCCGTTTTTCTTTTTTTAAAATATTAAATATCAGGAAAGTTGTTTTTTTATGCTAGTTTATATTGTTGATAGCTTTGAGTTAGTGGCCAATAATTTCATTTCTTTTGTAAACAATCATCTGAATATTCGTACTTTGTACTTTATTTTTTGCAACTGGGACGGTTGACTATATGTATGATGCTTGGTTTTTTTAATACCATTTGATTACTGGAGTATATACAGTATGAGAGACATTCGAGGTCCGTTGTGGAGCTCGTAAAAGCGATAGCCTGATGCATTCTACTTCAGCTTTTCAATGGGCTATCTTGGATCCTCCTGTGCGAGGCATGTTTAAGGTGCGCCTTCATGTGTCGGCGCGCAATAATACTGCCGGACGGGCGAAGGACATCCTGCTGCTCCAGCAGACGAGCTGATAGCGGCCGATGAGGAAGCTCGGTTCGCTACGAGGACTTGTCTGATTGACGGAAAACGGAGAGTGGAAGAAGAAGTTTTTGAAAAGTGAAGAGGGATCTTTTGTTTGGTTAGAATTTCAAGAGGATAAAGATGAAAAAAAGTTTACTTCTCATATTTATAAAAATAAAAATTTATGAGAGGAGTAGATTTTGATATTTTTATGAGATGAGAAGTGTGGTATTTTTTTTAAAAATATTTTTTTGAATCAACGGTCAAGATTTTTAAAATATCAATGATAGTTAGAATAAATATTGAGTAGTGATATAATATTATATTAATATTAATATTATCTATATATTTATATAATATAATATTAATATCAATATTAATATTATAATATTATTATATTTAATATTTATACTATTAATATTTATTAATATTATTATAATATTTATATTATATGTTGATATTTATATTGATACAATATTATATTTAATATTATATTTATATCTATATTAATAAATTTATTATATTAAATATTAATATTATATTAATATATATTAGTATTATATTAATAAAATAAATTATTATAGTTTTTGTTATATTATAATATATTAATATTATATTATATTAATATAAATATAATATTTATATTTATATAAAGTTTATGAGTAAAAAATATGGTTTTATATCCATTAGAGGTATAATAGGTATTTTATATAGTTTTTTCAAGAAAATGAATGTTCAATCAAATATAAGCTATTTTATAATAATTATTTTTTCATGATCAATCAAATATATCAAAATTTTATTCTCAAGAAGTAATTTTTTGCAAATAATTTTTAAGAAGTTACTTCTTGGAAAGAAAAATTCATCCAGCGAACTAAATGAGTGCTGAATATTCTTCAATCATCTGCATTGGGCAGAGGGCGCATGAGGCAGCAGTCCATGTGGCTATATCTGTTGTCAATCAAATCAAGTCGTGGGCGGTGACTAAAGAGCTGCCTCTACATTCAACTAGTGTTGTGTTGGGCCTAGCCCATTGTGCTTGCCGAACCATGAGACTATAAGTGGTAAATTTTTTTCGATCTAGTGGGTACTGGCCGGATCGACTTAGAGTTGGAGAGAGAGAGGGGAGGAGAAGTATGGATTTTAGAAAAAATATTCGAAGCAGATTCAGATCGGATACGGATAATCATATATTCATCCTCATATATTTTTTATTTAAATTTAAAACACCTCCCTTCTCTCTCTATCATTCATGTCAAACCTATCCCCACCTCTCTCTCTCTCTCTCTCTTCTCTCTCTCTCTCGCTCGTTCACATCAAACCCTCCTCCCTCAGGCCCTGACTCTCTTTCTCTCTCTCTGTCACTTCGCTTGGTGGTCGATGGTCCTACCCCCCCCCCCCCACCCACCCCACCCCTAGAGGCAGCCGACCCCCTCCCTCCCCCCTAGGCGGCGATTCCAATGTCGAAATCCTAGCCATCGTCAAGCTTCCCTATTGGCCGCTCAAAGCCTCCTCCCAATCGAGACTCTTGAGGATAGAAAAATTAGAGGAAAAATGAGGGAAATCATAAGAAAAATCAACGAAAAACAAAGGAAAGATGGAAAGAATTAATGGATAAGACCTTTTTCCATAAAGATTGATTTTTTTTTTTTTCAATTCTTTTTCTTTTCATTTCATTCTTTTTTTGAGATTTATGGGGAAGGAGAGCACCTAGAGAGATTGGAGGGGTTCTTTAGGTTTGGTTGGGGTTTTTTCTTGAGCATTTGAGATTTTGTGTGAGTTGCAACTGTGTTAGTCTCGATTAGAAAGGAGAGCACCTAAAGAGATCGGAGGGTTTTTAGGCTTCGATTGAGGTTTTTTCTCAAGCATATAGGATTTTGTGGGAGTTGTGGCGGTGTGAGTTTGTCCCTTGAGGTCTAGAGAGCTTAAACTTGCTGGAAGCACGATATTTTGTAAGATTTGGGGATGGCCAGATGGGATCATGCACGGTGGTAGAGATGGGGAAAGGAGAAGGAGAGATCGATTTGATATACCTGATGCAATCCAATCTATCCTTGGAGCCCATATGACTCAAGATGGGTACGGATGGGTACAGATATAATTTTTTTCTATCAGGACGGATATGGATATTGATCGATTCAATCTTTATCCGATCTGTTGCCATCTCTACATAAGACTAGCTCATGGAAGTTGTCATTCATACCATGTAGCAAGAGTGAGAACCATATTTTTTTTACTTCTAACTTTCGTTCAGCCGATCTTGACAGCCGTCTCATCCATACTGAGCAGGTTAGCTGCTTGGGTGGTTGGATCATACAGGTTGACGGCTAACAGCTAATTCTAATTTAGTTCAATCTTAGTCAATTTGCTTTTAAAGGATGCTAATGGAGTAGAATGTCCTTAGGTGCTAGAGTTGCCCTACACTGGATTAGTTTCTCCTTGCAGATGATTTAGGGTGTGTTCAATATCATTTCAAGTTCGTGACAAAATGCTAGGAAGAGCTCCATTATTTGGGCAGGTTAGGTAGCATTGAGGGTTATATCTCCCAACTCTGACCCAGTCCAATTCAATCCATCTTATTTCTTTGACCCTATTTGATCCGATCTCATTTTAAACCAAATTTAGATTATGTCACGGTGGTTAGGTTTCGTTATGTTAGGTTATTATATAATATATAGGACTAGATGGGGGCAAATTTGCAATATCCAAGATTTTTTAAAAAATTAAAATTTGTTGGAACAAGTCTTCAACCATTCGTTATTTTTAATGATAAACATATATAATTAAATAAAAAATAGGAAACACAAATAAAAAATATAATAATTTTATTGTTTATATGTGGACTTGTGTTAGGATCTCATCAGGTTTAAGCTCAAATCTAACCAAACAAACTTGAGATTGAGTCAAGATTTTTGACTCTAGGCCCAATAAATCTCAAACAAGCCATACCAAACAAGCAGGTTGTGTTTCCTGGTTTACATGAAGCCCAATCCAAGTTACACTTTTAATACTAGGTGAATTATTTTATGAGATAAAATCTCATGGAACAGCTGATTTATCATGCAATTGTAATAAATTATATTTAAAATATTATATAAGTTTATCTAATGTATCATGGTGCCATTACAATATTACAAAAGCTATTACTTACACATAGAGAATACTAAATTTTAAGCCCAAAGTTGTATTGATTAGCTTAAGCTTGAATTACTTGAGTGAAAGTAGAACCACTAATCAAAGTGACGATACTTAACCGTTTAACTTGATTAACTTGGTTCGATTTGGTGTAAGTTGGGTTAAATTACCTATTTGATAAAATAATTTGATTTATGTATTAATTTTTGATTTGTTTAATAAAATAGTTGGATTTAAGTTGATAAATTTTTAATCTACAATGAAGACGACTCGACTCGCATATATTGGAGCCTGATTTGATTGCCACTCTTATCCCTAATAACTCGACTATATCGAATTTAAATATCTCCTGTAGACAATATGTTTCTATTTTTTATTATGTTCTTGATCTTATTATTTTATGATTATATGTTATTTTACTATGCCAATAGAACTTAATAAATCTAAGTGTAACCTAATGACCCCATGCAAGATAATGGCACTAACGAAAGGCATTTTACATTAATATTAGCATACATTAAGCAAATATAATTGTTAATAATATCATTAATTTCTAATATTAATTTAATAATCCTAACAAAAATTTTTTAACATGATTTAATAATATTATAATATTATATTTTGATTAAAAAATAAATAAGAACATCACTTTTTATAGTTCTATCCATCAAGATTTTAAATTTTATAGGATGGAGATTTTCGATATCTTCATGGAATGGGATGCTCCATTATCACATCTTATTCTAGCAATCATCCTGGCTATATATTCAATAGATATCTTCCATCTGTCTCCACTTTTTTTTTCTTTTTTTCTTTCTTTTCTTCCACCTTCCTTTCTCTTTTTTTTTTTTTCTTTTTCTTATCTCTTCCTTTCTTTCTTTTTTCCTTTTCTTCTTTTTTTCTATTTCTTCCTTCTTCTTTTTTTTTTTTTTTTTTGTCTCCCTTCCTTCTTTCTTTCATTTTTTTTTCTTTTCATTTTTTTTCATCTTCTTTTTTCATTTTTTTTTTTTTTCTTTTCCTACAAAAATATGTTTCAGAATCATGACCCCATCTTGATTTTATTATTTCATAGGAATGAGGCCAAAGGACTACGATATCACCGATCCCACCGAGATCAAAAATCTTGCATTAATAATATTATTAAAGGTGTCTGCATGACATATTAAATACGTATAGTTAATAGGTAATATTTAAATAAAAACAACAGATTTTAAGTTGTTAATGTTAAGAATAAGCAGAAAATTTACATCACCTTCAATTAGTGTTCGCCACTGTTCGCACATCATTTGAACAGGGACATTGCCCCTAACGAGCGCGTGTTTGAACCGACCATAAGACCAGTTGGTGTTAAAACTACAGGCAACAAGGAAGTAACTATATATGATTGATGGCAAGTGCCCTATAATGACGGTACTTCTTAGACCCACATAGATCATCCAGCCCTTAAGAGGTTTTCTGGGCGCTGCCGTCATCGACATCAACAATGGTGGCATCCCCGCCGTCAAGGACCATAGAGACGGGGGTCTCCTTCGAGTGGACCACGTCGTGCTGCTGGATCACCAGCACGGACGACACGACCCCGTGGCTGGACGACGCCAACGCGTCCCCGACGGGCCCCAGCTCCGGGTGCTCCGCCTGCCGCCCGGCCAGCTCCGCCACCATCGACGACGGGAACCGCCCCTTCCCCACCACTATCAGCTCGTAGGCCCCACTCCTCCCGATCGCCAGCACCGCCTCCAGAACATTCCCCGCTGGCCTCTCCTCATATGTCGCCGTCTCTTCCGTCCTCCTCCGGAACTCCGCCACCGCCGCCTCGTCCAGCTCCTGCCACCCAGAACAGCAAACATCAGATTCCCCACCAATTTGTTACTTGACACGTAGTCGTATATGATTAAAAAGGTAATTTGAACAAGTGACCTTTTCTTGCTCGCGGTCCATGACGGCGGTGGAGAAAGTATAGCTGTCGTCGGCGCTCTTCATCGGAGAAGGGCGCAGCATGATGTTGGGTCGATCCTCCTTGCCCTTGTTACCGTCGACGAACCTCACCGCGGTGACCCTCACGCCGGGATGCTCCGCCATCCTGCTGGCCAGCTCGAGCGCCTCCCGGTCGTCGGGACCTCCGAAGAACAGGACGCAGACGCCATGCGCCACCTCGGCCGGGCCCACCTGCTCGCCGCCTCCGAAGCCTCGGTCCACGAGGACGGCCACGGAGCACGGAGCCTCCTTCATGACCCTCTGGTTCACGGCCCGCCAGCTGGGCCCCACGTTGTCCATGTGGCCGCTGTCGTGATCACCGCCGGCAGCCCGGTGTTTGTGGAAGGGGACGACGAGGAGGGAGACGCGCTTGTCCTCGGCCACGTTGCAGACGTCCTCGTGCATCGTGGGCATGGCGGAGATGGCGGTCATGGGGCGGACCCGAACGCGGCCGAGCTGCGCGTAGGCCTCAAAGGCGACAGAGACCTGGTCGTGAGTCTCGCGGTGGAGGGGGCTGCGGAAGGGGAGCCGTTGCGGCGGGCACGGCTAACCATGAGGATGGAGGAGGAACGCTCGGTGAGCTCGACAAGGTGGAGGATGTAGAGCTTGAGGGGGGACTTCTTGGTGCCCCCGCGGATGGTCTCGATGAGGTTGATGATGGAAGGGGCATCGCGGGGGCCGCGGGCGCAGGCGAGGATGCGGAGCTCCCTGGCGTCGGCGGATTGAGGGGATGAGGAGGCCTGGAGTTTACGGCGGTTGTCGGAGTTGTTGACCGCGCGGGCGGGCTTGTAGATGGCCATGACGCTTGGGGTGGTGATGAAGGTGGTGAAGAGAGCCATTAGCACCAAAATGGCAAATGTTTCATCGTTGAGTACCTGCATGCGTGTATTAATTACCAAAGGAAACAAGACAAGGTTTAGAAATAAAGCTGGTTATCATTTGCTCAACAGACGCTGGAGATCGCTACGTAGTTGGTTACATGTTGTCCTGATGGAACATTATATTACCCTCTATTGCTATGGCATTTGCTCGAAATAAGTCAATAATTCAGGAGGAGGTGGAGGAGGAATGAGATAGAATAGGTGATGCGTATATGGTAAAGAGGCAGCACGGTGATAGGGAAATATGTATTGATGACTCGTCGAATTTTCTAAAAGGAAGATCATATATTTGGAGAGGCGTAATTTCCTTTCCAAAGCCAGTGATCTTTGAGAAATTAAAAACTTGAAAGGCAAATTGCAGGCAAGGCCAGGTTTGAAGCATGAGTGGGGAGTTGAGCTACACAGTCAGAGAGAGAGAGAGAGAGTTAGTTCTAAATGCGTCATAACAAACGAGAGGGAGACAAATAAAACTAGTAGTAGAAAGCAGACAAACATAGGTCCCAATTTCAGCATTTCAATGCCCACTCCCTATCGGATGTGGAGGTCGGAGCAGGCACGTCGGGCTAACGTTGGAAATATCTCAAACTGAATAAAAGACCGAGTCAAGATAAGTCGACACGATAAAAATAAAGAATAGAAATAAAAATAACTAAAACAACTAATATTTCTTTTAAAGAAGATAAGTTTAACCAAAATTATTAGAAGACTGCTTTGATCTGGTTCTCCCACTTTCTAGATCGTTTGCTACAAGAGAAAAAAAAGGAAACATACCTTTAGAGTCCTAAGAGGCTGGGGCTGTTATAGAGGAAATCCCCTTGTTTGGTCCCCATGTCCATTAAGGCAGAGATTATGATGGAAAGAAGTTACCCACATCTTCATCCCTTCATCTACTATATATGTCATGATGGTAATAATAGGGCTGGCCTAAATCTTTCGATGGAAAGAAGTTTTTGTTTATTGCTGAAGAACAGTAAATCTAGAGAGAGATGAATGTTTTAAAAATTAAAGATCAGTTTAGATAAATAGACTAAAAATTTCATTAAATTTATAGATTGAGCTAGTATAATTATTTAGATAATATAATTATAGTATCGGCATGCTATATCCATCAGCATTTAAGAATGATTTTGGAGTGGATCGGTCTGAAATTTATAGTTAAAAAAAAAATCTGCTGTTAAAAAGAAAAAAAAAAAAAACTGCCATATCCCCCGTGCATTGCGGTACCTCACCTCATTTACCCTGCCGTATTCTATTATCCGAAAAAAAAAAAAAAAAAACGTCCTCTTCATCATCTACCATCCGCTACCACATCCTCGAATGACTATAATATCCCGCGACTTCTCTCATCTTCCTCCGGTTACAGGCGTTCAAAGTGGCCTTCGACGGTGAGAGAAAAGACGAAGCCCGCTTGCGGTAACCGGCTCCGACTGGTTTCGCTTCGTTTTTAAAATTTATAAAATACTAAAAGCATAAGCCACATGTCGCTCCCTCCCGATGAGTACCTTGCTACATGCACTCGTGAGCACGTAGCGGCCTGATTTGGACTCGCCGCAAGGTCGTGACCATGCACGCGCTTACCTAGGGGCTAGGGATGAAGACCATGCTATAATTAGTGTAAACAAAAATAATCTAGCTCATCGAATTATCATTATGCACGTCTTTAATGATAAAGTTCCAAAATCTTAGAGGGCCTTTGCGTAAATATAAAAAATTTAAACCCTTTGTATTTGAACAAATACTTTTTAATATTTATAAATGATATTGCAGCGAACATAACATACATATTAGCAAAGAAAGCAGCAGGGGTATACACGTGAGAGGCACGTGTTAGAGGGTTTTTGCCAAAGACACTATTTTCTATGAACATGATGCAAGCGGCCTACGACCTTCCATCCTGCAATTAGTATAGCAGGATCTTTTCTAGTATAAACGGATAGTGTCGTTCTAAATGAAGCGCATGAAGGTTGGAAGTTTTGAAACTCGGCAAGATGAAGAGAGGGACGAGCGTCTGCAAAATTTATTGTTCACCACCAATTTATGGCGTTATATGGAAAGGCCGTGATAACTTTTTCTTCCCTCGAATCTGCCATCGTGCGTGGTTTTTCTCCTCCCGTAAATGCTCACATGAGCAAGCAAGGATAATCTCTGTCGGGATCTGTTATTTCTTTTACGTCGTTGAAGTCTAAATTTCAAATTCTAAACCGCCTAAACTGAAAGGAATTATAAATATAATTATAAATAAATAAAATGAATTATTAATTCCAATAAAAGGTGTTACTTCATTGCCATATTATTCATTATTTAATAATATTATTAAATATAGTTGATCTTTAACTTTCCTTGGACATATCAATAATCAAGAAAGAATTTATCATCATATTACATATTTATGCATACTTGCAATCCATATTTATCACTTTATCTCATGTTCATTATGGAATCACATAAGTAAAGATAACAACTTATGACCTGATCTTTCAATCTGATGTGTGATCCATTTATTTGATATAAATATGTTTAGATCATAAATGAATCAACTCTTTATACCTATTTATCGAATAGATTGGATTTGGATTTAAGTCTCTGGCCTATTTTAATTCATTTAATAATTAAATCGAATCATAACTTGACTCATTTAAATTGTTTAAAATTTATTTAATCTGATCTATATCACTTGTTTAATTTATTTGATGTGATCTAACCTATTTAATAAATAATTTATATGAAATGAGTTGGATTACTTGTTTAATAAATATATCGGATTCAGATATAAATTTTTGATTCATTTAATAGATTAAATTCAGATTGCAAATTTTTGATCCAATTCAGTCCCATCCAATCCATATCTGATCTGATACGATTGTCCCCCTTGCACAGAAATTGCCTCTTAATTAAATAAGGTCTCTCTCCCAAACCAATAAACTTAGGATCTCAAAAACTTATTCTTTCAACTATAAATAGAAGATTTATTGCCTTACCAAATACAAATATTTGTAGGTGATGTTATCTCATAAAAAAAAAAAAAATTATTAAATATATAATACTTTGTTACATTCCTTTTTTTATTAAATATATAATACGATTATTTTTCTTTTAGAAATTCCAAAAACAAAATATCTCATGTATCAGTATCCACTGGACTCCTAGAACTATCTGTCGTCAAATACACTAACCTAGCTCTTTGATTATAACGAGTTTAGCGCTAGCAATGCAAGATGATGATATGAAACTCCATCAAACAAATATACATTAAAAGAAAAGAAATTTACCTTCCTCTCCTTGCCGATGTTGAGAACGATAAGCTCGACCAAACCCTTGGTGTTCATGAGCACGCCAAGCGCCACCGACTCCCTCGGCGCCATGCCGCACGCCACCGCCACCAAGAACGTCCCCAGTATCTTCCCGGCGCACGCAGTGCTAATCACCAGCGCCAGCAGCCCCCACGCCTTCCCTCCCTTGATCGTCGCCACGTTCGTCTTCAACCCGCTTGACGCGAAGTAAAGCGGCAGCAATAGCCCGGAAACGAAGTCCTCGATCCTCTCTATGAGCCTCCCGGCGAACTCCCCCTCCTTCGGCACCGTCAAACCGAAAACAAACGCCCCGAAGATCGAGTGGATTCCGATGAAGTCCGTAAAGAAGCCCGATACGAGGACGCCGGCCAGGGTGAGACAGATCCACACCTCGCTCTCACCACCCTCTCCATCGGCTCTTTTGGCTACCCACGACATCGCCGGCCTCACCACCGCCATCTGCACTGCGACGAAGGCGACGCCGCACAAGAGGACCCAGAGGGAGACCAGGGGGCTCTTATGGCCGCCGGCATCGCCTCCGGAAAGAGCGACGGCGAGGGCGAGGAGGACCCAGGCGGCGACGTCGTTGAAGGCGGCGGCGGCCATGGCGATCTCGCCGACCTGGGTCGTCAAGAGCTTGAGCTCCGCGAGGATGCGAGCGAGAACGGGGAAAGCAGTGATGGAGAGAGCCACGCCCATGAAAACAAGGAAGGGACCGTAGCCAGCGGAGTCGGCGCCGGGGAGGCTGCTGCGAAGGACGAAGGCCACGCCGACGCCGCTGACGAACGGGAGTGAGATCCCAGCCGCCGCGATGAAGAACGCCCGCCGGCCGCTCCGCTGGATGGACCGGAGGTCGAGCTCCAGACCGACGAGGAACAGAAAGAAGAGGAGCCCTATGCTCGCCACCGTCTCGAGTATCGGCGTGCTCCATGACGGGAAGATGCGGTGGAGGTACGACTGGTTCCGGCCCAGAGCCGAAGGCCCCAATATAATTCCCCCCTACCACAAAAACACTTGAATTAAACTATAATACAGAATTAAATAAGGCAAGTTAAACGGTAGAGTTCAAAGAGAGATGGAGGGCATACGACAATCTCGGCGATGACTTTGGGCTGGCGGAGGGGTTTGAGGATGAAGGCGAGGGAGCGGCTTAGGATGAGGACGAGGGTAGTTTGGACGATGAGAAGGGGGAAAGCGAAGTGGAGGGGGTTGTCGCCTTGCCAGATTCCATTGGAGGAGGTCTTAATGGAGGTTATGTTAACCGCCATGAGAGCTATATTTTCTTTGGTGCTCTCCTCCTCTCCGCCACCTTTCGTTGTTTGTCTCTACCAGCAGAGGAGAGGATGGGCGGGGATTGGATATGCGAGGCCTTTATATAATGCAAGGAGGGGAAGGAAGTGGTGGAAGAAGAGGAGCGTTGGGAGGCAAGTAGGAAGAGCCGGGTGTTGAAATGAGCTGTAAATATCTCTAATTAGGAATGTAATGGTCTAATTAGAAAAAAATATATTTGTATAATTTTTATATTAATTTTTTTGATTAAGAATGCAATCGTCTAATTAGAGAGAAATATATTTATATAATTTTAAATTGAATCTCTCTGATTAGGAATGCAATTGTCTAATTAGAAGGAAATATATTTGTATAATTTTTAAATTGAGCCTATAAAATTAATAAAAAGGATCATTTTGGTCTTAGAGAAGTATTCTTCTTCCTCTGAATCCTCATCTTCACCTTCTCTTCTATTTTTTCTATTTTTCAATATGGTACGCTCTATTCGCCTCATCTCAATCCCTAAACTTCTTTAACTGCTGACCGTCCGCACCTCTTCAGATCTTTTCAAATCTTTCCCGGATCAGGCATCTCCCACACCCTGCCATCACCATCGTTGTTTCCGTCGCTGCCGCTGCCATCGCTGCTACCGTCGTTGCCGTCGATGCCACCGATATTGCTACTGCCGTCGATGCCACTGCGTATCCATCCGTGAACCACGGGATTGAGAACGGAAGCGGCTGACGCCTTTCTCATTTCTTATTAGGTGCTGGGTCTTGTTCTGAAGCAACAATGGAACATCTTTTTTGGAGTTTCTGAATATTATCGAGGTGCCTTTTATGCAAGCAGATATTCGATATTTTTTATTCATCATCTGAGTTTATCTCAGATCGTTGGTGAGAAAAATTCAAATACTTTTCCTCAGATTGTTCTTGTTTACTTGATCATTTAAGTGTTTTGTTTTGACAATGGATGATAAAAATTCTTTAACCATGGAGGATTTAGAAAAGTTAATAGTTAGGATGATGGAATCTCGTATCGTGAGTAGTGAGTTTTCAAAGATCATCCTAGAAACTAACTTGGTCAAATTGGATGGGCTGGGTACCTACTTAAGTTGGACGCAACATGTTCGTCTAATTTTAGAGTCTCACAATCTTGAGAGATTTATAAGTGGTACTGCAAAAAGGCCAGAAGGAGATGTGATAGCTATTAGACAGTGGAATTCTAATAATTCTCGAGTGGTAGCATGGCTCCTTGCCTCTGTGGTACTGAGTGTTGCTCATACGGTTGAGGCACTGACGAATGCTTATGAGTTATGGCAGGCTGTAGCCACAACTTATTCCTATAAATGTAATAATATGCATGCCCATAAGATCCAACGAGAGCTTCGGAGACTTACTCAGGGTTCCTGATCTGTAACAGAGTATGTTGGATAATTAAAAAGGTGGAATGATTTTGATTTTTATAGTCCCTTTACCCCTACTCATCCTAATGATGTTGATGTGTTCCGCAAATGGATAGAGCGTCAATGCCTTGTGGATTTTTTGGATGGACTAAATCCAGAGTTTGAGTATCGATGCTCTTCTATTCTTAGTACACAGAATGGCCAACTCTTGATGAAGCTATTTCCTTGGTTCTTAGTGAAGAAACTCGATTAGCCACTATATCTTCTTCTACAAACACAGCTATACAATCTGCACTTGTAGTACAGCCAACTACTCTTGAAAGCTCTTCTCCTATTAATTCTACTCAAGAAACTCAGTCTCGACCTCGCGGGGTTAAGATTTGTGACCATTGTCATAAGCCGAGCCACATCAAAGCTTACTGCTATGAGCTGCATGGTCGTCCAACTAGAGTCCATGGTCGTGGAGGTGGTCGTTCTGGTAGAGGTCGAGGTCAGTATAATTAGGCTCATTTTTCTTCTATGGAGGATTTATCAGTCGAAGAAATGCAACTTTTGAAAAAATTCAGATCTGGTGTAAATATTTTTGAAAGCAGCACTTCCACAGAAGATTCTTCAAAGCAACCAACCAGTTCTCTCTATCAGGATAATTTTGCCCAAATAGGTATCGATGATCAAATTCATGCTCTTAACTGTAGTAATTTTTCTCCATGGGTAGTTGACTCTGGAGCATCCAATCATATGACTGGATCCTTTAGAGATTTTGTGTCTTATATTTCCTGTTCTGGTAGTGATAAAGTTTATCTTGCTGATGGCTCTTTTACCCCTATTTCTGAGAAAGGATCTATCAAATGCACTTCTGAATTATCCTTATCATCTGTTCTACATGTCTCTAGATTTTCTATCAATCTTCTATCCATTAGTGCTATTATGAATGATCTTGATTGTGCCGTAACCTTTTTCAAAATACATTGTGTCTTTCAGGAGCCAAGGACAGGAAGGAAACTTGGGACTGGCATAATGCGTAATGGGCTCTACTATTTGGAGGGAGGAGTGTCTGGAGGCTACTCAGAAATCAGTTTGACAGTTTCATCCTCACGAAAGGAAGATCTGTTACTCCAGCACCGCAGGCTTGGTCATCTTCCATTTACTCTCTTAGCTCGTATGTTTCCAACTATTTTTGAATCATATAATAAAGAGAAGCTTGTATGTGATGCCTGTGAACTAGCTAAACACACTAGAAGTGCTTATCCAGGCTCAGGCCTGCATAGTAAAGTAATGTTTGAGGTAGTTCATTCTGATGTATGGGGACCCTGTGGGACCACCGCTATTTCTGGTCATCGGTGGTTCGTTACTTTTATTGATTGTTTTAGTCGTTGTACTTGGGTTTATCTATTGAAAAATAAGAATGAAGTGTTTCAGTCATTTAGAGATTTTCATAAAATGATTGGTACTCAATATAGAGCAACTCTTAAGATTTTTCGCTCTGATAATGGGACAGAGTATCTTAATAAAGAATTTGAGGAGTATACACATAATAATGGTATTATACATCAAATGACTTGTGTTGACACACCGGCTCAAAATGGAGTTACTGAAAGAAAGAATAGACACCTACTTGAAGTGACAAGATGTTTGATGTTTTCTATGAATGTTCCTAAGTCCTTATGGGGAGAGACAGTGTTAACTGCAGCGTATCTAATTAACCGAATACCACTTCGAACTTTGTATTATAAGACACCTCTTGAATGCCTGCAAGAAACTAATTCTTTCATAATTTCCCCCAAGGTATTTGGCTGTGTTTGTTTTGTTCGGGATCATCGACCTTCAATTGGCAAGCTTGACGCTCGTGCCCTCAAGTACATTTTTGTTGGTTATTCTTCTACTCAAAAAGGGTACAAATGTTGGTGTCCGAATGAGCAAAAGTTGTTTATCAGCATGGATGTAATATTTCGGAAGTCTGAGCCATTCTATATATCTTCTGTGTCTTCTTCCTCTCCGTCACCTCTGGAACTGGTCGAGAGGGGGAGTTCTCTGAAGGGAGTCCTATTACTGTGGATGTTGGTACAAATGGTGGATCTGATACTCAGGAAGAGTTTATTACAAATAGTGGATCTGATACTCAGAGAGAGTTTATTTCTATTAATGCTAGTTCTGACACTCAAGAAGAAGCATCTAAAACTGCATCTGAGACTCTCTCACAGCCTGCTACTTCAGTTTCATCTGATTCATCTCCTCTCTCAGAGCCTATTATGCATTCTCCAGTCTCCAGATCTTCATCTCCTGTCCTGATGGTTTCATCTTCTACGACGAATGGTAATTCTCCTGTACCTCCCATTCATTTTATATTAGATAATGATGATCTAAATGTTCCTATTGCTTTACGTAAACCTACTCGTCATGCTGGTATTCTTGCTCGACTTAAGGATTGAGTGGGGTACAAACATGACATCACTAACTTTGTATCCTATGAGTCTCTCTCTCCATCTTATCAGAGTTTTATAGCTTCTTTGTCCTCTGTCCCCATACCCAAGAACTGGAAGGTTGCTAAGAAAAATCCCAAGTGGAAAGCCGCTATGCTTGAGGAAATGCGAGCACTAGAAAAAAATAATATATGAGAACTTGTATCTTTACTAGCTGGTAAACAAACTGTGGGATGCAAATGAATTTTTACAGTTAAGCAGACACCTGAGGGTACTGTTGAACAGTACAAAGCTCGTTTAGTAGCAAAAGGATATACACAGACTTATAGCATCGACTATGATGAAACTTTTACACCTGTTGCAAAAATGAACTCTGTTAGAACCCTTATATCATATGCTGCTAACTTTGGATGGGATCTATTCCAGCTCGATGTAAAAATGCCTTTCTTTATGGAGAACTTCAGGAGGAGGTATATATGAATATTCCTCCAGATTTGCTACCGCTCAGACAGTGGGCAAAGTATGCCAGTTACGATGCTCTCTTTATGGTCTGAAGCAGTCACCTCGTGCTTGGTTCGATCACTTCCGACGAGCAATCATTCAGATGGGATATAAACAGAGCAATGCAAATCACACACTCTTCTTTCGGCACAACAAGGGTAAGATTGCTGTTTTGATTGTCTATGTTGATGATATTGTGGTCACAGGAGATAATTCTGAGAAGATAGCTCATTTGAAAGCTCAGCTGGCACAGGCATTTGAGGTGAAGGATCTTGGACATCTTCGATATTTTTTTGGGATAGAAGTTGCTTGTTCTTCAAAAGAAATTTTTCTCTTCCAAAGAAAATATATTCTAGATCTTCTTACAGAAATCGGTATGTTGGGATGTCGACCTATTGCTACTCCTATTGAACAAAATCATCGACTAATAGCCGATACTGGTGTCCCTATTGATTGAGAATGTTATCAACGATTGGTAGGACGCTTGATTTATCTATCTCATACACGGCTTGATATTGCGTTCGCCGTTAGTGTGGTAAGTCAGTTTATGCATGATCCACGTTCAGTTCATATGGATGCTGTGACACGGATACTTCGTTACCTCAAAAGCTGTCCTAGTCGTGGTTTACTTTATTCTTATCATGGCAACCTACGGGTGGAGTGTTATACAGATGCTGATTGGGCTGGATCACTTGATGACCGTCGCTCTACCTCAGGTTACTGTACTTTTGTTGAAGGTAATCTAGTCACTTGGCGAAGTAAGAAACAGAATGTAGTTGCTCGATCTACTGCTGAAGCAGAGTATCGAGCTATGGCACATGGCGTGTGCAAAATTTTATGGTTGCAGATCTTATTATTGGATCTAAGTCTTTATCAGTCATCGTCCCTTATGCTATATTGTGACAACAAGGCAGCAATCAATATTGCTAATAATCCAGTACAGTACGATCGAACGAAGCATATCGAGATCGATCGACATTTTATCAAGAAAAAGCTTAATGCCAGAATCATTTGTATGTCTTATGTGCGATTTGCTAGTCAACTAGCAGACATTTTGACCAAAGGTCTTAGTGTGCCTTCTTTTTCATTTATTCGTGACAAGATGGGTTTTTATGATATCTATAACCCATCTTGAGGGAGAGTGTTGAAATGAGCTGTAGATACCTCTGATTAGGAATGCAATCGTCTATATAGAGGAAAATATATTTGTATAATTTTAAATTGAATCTCTCTGATTAGAATGTAATCGTCTAATTAAAGAAAAATATATTTATATAATTTCTAAATTGAATCTCTCTGATTATGAATGCAATCATTTAATTAAAAAAAATATATTTATATAATTTTTAAATTAAGTCTATAAAAATTAATAAAAAAAATCTTTTGATTCTAAAAAAATATTTTTTTTTCTCTGAATCCTCGTCTTCACCTTCTCCTCTATTTTTTTCTGTTTTTCAACACCGGATTTCTTGTTCTCACGCCAAGGAGACGGAGCCCACAGCGGCAGGGAAAGCGGTGTTTTGGTCTTTCATGTATACTGTCTCGACTTTTCTCATCTTTACATGTGATCTCGGGCACGGCAACTCACAACGAAATGTCGAAGCTGTACGTGGAAGAGTCGATCGCATATTGCAGCTGGGTCAATGCAATTGTTCGAACATGTCGAGTCGTTGGTGAAATCAGTTTGCGTCGGTATATCTTTAACTAGTTTTTGGTCGTTCTTCCGTACAAGGTCCAACGACGGCCGTTAGGGCTTTGGACGAGGACTCCTCTCCTCCAGCCATGGGGCTAGGCACCATTCGGAAGCCCACCAATTTTGTCCATGTCTCGATCTTTACGATTTTGTGCATGCACCCAGGGGTCCCAGGTGCTCCCGCGGAAACACGTCGCGAGTTGTGATGTCAGGAGGAGGCATCTCTTGCCACCTCCTCCTGCCGAAGATGCTCAGCTAGCGGAACCATGCGGGCGGTGGTTATTGAGCTGCGCACCGGAGACCGAGCGCCGCGGCCGTCGGGAACACACGATTGGAGGTATTTCTGCTGTCGGTCTGATGACTTGAATAAATCACAGTTGGCGAAAAATTGCATAAAATATACGTCCTCCCTGAACTTGAGAATTTGGCACATCCAAGTAGAAGATACACGACAGTATATTATTTTATACCAATTGAGATACCAAGAACCGGTAATTCATGCATATACCATATCGATTGCTCAAAAAATGTTTGGTATATTGACAAAATGCCCATGTAAATGGACGCCTCACTAAATTTAGATCTCGAGGAGAGGCGATGACGATTTGTTAGGAATGCGTACTGCTTGTATTAATTAACAATTTTATGCATAACATAAAGACTGATAAAAAAGAAAATGAGAGTAGAAAAAAGCAGCGTGGGCTGCGTGGCGTTGCTTTAACTCGAGATAAGATAAGATAATTATCATTTGAAAGTGGTGCATTGACCGTACCGCTGAATCTTCCAGCAGGTGATGTCCATTTTCCTTTGCCCTTCATAAGGGCATCATCAGGTAAAATAAGATGCCTTTATAAAAAGACGGCAATCTTACACCACCAAATGAAGTCCTTCCATGTGACTTTGCTTTTTTTTTCCTCCCCCCCGCCCCCCGCCAACTAAAAGGGCCTAGCTAGTTCCTTCCAACTAAGATGGATTAGCAATAATTGAGGAGTTCCTCTTGGTTGAATGTGCGCCTTTTCTCAACCAAAGATGCCAGTGTTGAGGTAGAAACCCCACCAACTAAAAGTCACGCTTGTCCATCCCATTCTTAGCGCTTTAACTGAAGAATCAACAACAGAGTCCACGTCAAACACTTCAATTAAAAAGAAAAAAAAAAAAATCTACCATGCGATGGGAAAACTGAAATCCAATTGGGCAAGAAAATGATTTGATCGGATTACATAGACTTGTCTAAATGCATTTCTATCTCTTGCCCCCGATTGCTTCTCAGTCTCTCAACCAGCTCAGCCATCCTCATCATTTTGATCACCTTTGCTGTCTAATGTGTGATCTTGAGTCACGCAACAACTATCAGACATCTTGAATTGTTAACTCCTACTAAACACCGCGCGATCTTGACTTTGACATTACTTGGTTGCTAGGCTTCAAAGCAAAGGATCGTTCCAATTAGGACTAGATTATGTTTCCTTCTAAAGAGACCTGAATACGATGTGGATCTGATGGTATGGGCCCAGCTCCCGTTCCAAGAGCCAATTGGGTTCAGTCCACATCGTGCCATGCCTGTTTTAAGCCGACCAGGTGGATGTCAGGCATCCCATCGTACCAAAAGAATGCTTCAGTGCTAAACCTTGGACCAAACAAAGCTCACACCAAAAATTTGGTGTTCCATGCTATATTCACACGCATACCGGCCCCATGAATTGCACCAATTTTCCCATTCCATGTTTCTATACAGCGTGAGAGTATGGAACTTCTTTAGGTTCCATGTTTGGGCCCCGTGGCTGGGGATGGTAATGCGAGATTGGGTCAAACTGCTTTTTTTTTTTTTTTTGGAGGAGTCAAATTGCAAACTAAACACGGGACGATTACCTTCCGTCACAAGGAATTGGGGAATGCTCGTAGGCCTCTCGTGATCACATGAGAGAAAAGGGACGCCGGCACGTGATACCGTCGCGCCTTCAGGAAAGGAAAGGTTGCTTTCTTGAGGCACTGCGGCTATAGTTGCGGCTCAAAACTGGATGACCAGCCAACGCCGAGACCACCGTGACTCCAACCGCAAGTTGGAAGAATCACAGACATTTTGATGGAAAAATTGATAAGAAGTCACGGTTTAAATAGCACCATTTTATTATGATGATCATCATTTTTCCCTGGAGAGGAATTCAAAGGCACTATTTTGATTCGTCCAGGAAGCATATGGTGGATATATAGAGCCTTGGTTTAGATCAGAGTGAGTGCAAAATCTTCTAAACAGTATAAATGTAGGCTTGCAGGTGGATCCATATCAACCATAGGTTGCAGCGATTACTTGGACCGGGGCAAATCAAAGAAATCTATCCTGCTCCCCAATTGGTTGGGTTCGAAAGAAGATGCCTAAAATCCGAGTTCTTTGGGTGCCCAAAATCTATGGCAAGGAGCGTCTTTGCCAAATCTATTCATGATTAATTGGGATTTTTTTTGTTTAAAAAAAAAAGAAGAAGAAAACAGTTCTGGGATAACTCCAGGGGAGAATTGTAACAATTGCCTTGTTTTATTTGATCTCCTTTCATTTTCTCGACACAGGTCAAGACGTCAGACTTTTTCAAGTGACATCAACTGCAGCAACATAGATGCAAACACAACAAACAATTTTGATCAGATATTGCGGCATGAGCTGGTTACAAAGGTCCGAGTGCTGCTCCTTAACTGCCACAGTTGGATGATTTTGGACATCTAAAAGCTACAAAGATAGCCACAAGTAGAAAATAGTTGACGAAGTTTTATAGATGTCGACAGGGTCAATGTGATAACAGCATAAACGACATAAAATAGGAACTATAAGGGCATGCCACGTATGTTTCTGGGCATTTTGTTATATTTGCGTTTTCTTTTCTGCTGCAGAGATTTTCTGCCTGGTTCCCACAATGGTAAAATTACAAAGGTATATAAGAGGAGATGAGAACAGAGGTTGCAACAGATTTCAGTAGTGATCTCAGTGACAGCCAACTTCCATCAAATTAAGTTGACAATAAATTCTCGAGTCTTGTATGGTTATCCAATGATTTTGCCGAGCATAGGTTACACTACTTTCGGAAGATATGTATGGTTTAACTGAGTTGGCTGAAGCCTTCGTACTTAGAAAAATTCTTGAATTCCGCTCATGCCGCATTTGCCAATTAAGCACCGTTGGGAGTTGATCCCAACCTTTTCTTTGTGACGACTGGATCAAGTAACATCTCCAGGAGGTTCAGAGGGCGTGAAGATTTGGAGGCCAGTCAAGATATGATTTTAAGAAGATCACACACTTCTTCTGAAGGGACATCTAATTGAATAGATGGAATGTACGTAGTATTAACAAGTGCATCCCAAGGAGGACATCCAAAGCTCACCATTCATTCTTTCTTGCTACCAACTCACCTATACATGATGTGCTCTTTAAAGCCCTTTCTTTATAGATAAACATCATGAAAAAATTGATCAACTTTTCTATTGATCAACTTGTCCTCACACTTCTTCAGATAGATAGATCATTTTCCATGAAATAGAAGAAAAGTCTTATCCACCTAGGAGGTGGGTAAGTCATTTTCCAATCAACTCAAAAAATAACATTTTTATTTCATTCCTAAGATACCTCTAACCCAATAATAATATAATATAATATAATATAATACTATTATATATAATATAATATTATATTATTATTGAATAATAATATTATATTATTTTCATATAATATATCATATTGTATTATTATATATAATAAAAGATATTATATAAAAAATGGATAGATTTTAGCAACTTATCCATGAATCTAGTAATGCAAAAGAACATGGATAACAAATTCTTGAACCATTTTTCAATGCATAAAGAACTTGGATAAACTATTTTTCTATCTAAATATATTATTTACAAAATATTTATTACTCAAAAAAATATAGATTTTTAAATAAATTTTTTATCCTCAAAAGAACGGACCTTGAATATAAGCTACAAAAAACTTCATTCTTTTTTGGTATACCGTAGTTTTCTAAATAGCTTTGTGATGGGGATATGGAATACCGCTATTACAAATAGCTCGTATTTGTCCCTCCAACTTGACACTATGATTGGATTGTAATTTTTGTTATCTTTCAAAAGCTTGAACCCAACTAAGATCCTTAATGACTAAGTGATGTCTTTGGATGATGAGACGCATATGCAGAAAGAATGTTACATCTTATCATAATCAAAGGTAATGGTTGTGGGGTTGCGCCACCTCAGTCATGGATCTCAAAGCTCATCCTTGAAAATCCTCGGCTAACATAAATGAGCACTACCGGATCCACTAGAGGAAGCTAAGGTGAAATGGCCATACTTGTTCGGATGCTCACCGACCTCCAGATCAACTTCTAGCCGACCCTTAGGTCGGAATTCCTTCGATCATCAGGTCAACATCTCATCATCAGTGGGAACAAAGCCCGCAACTGACATCGACCTCAAGATTGAGATTCTGCCAATCACTAAAGGTAAGATTCCATAGTTTGTGCGGATACAAACCTAATCAGGGCACCACCTCGATCACGAGTCAACTCCGACCTGACAGCTTATCAGTTCATGAGGGCAGTCAATTGGAATTTCTTAATAAACTTCCAAAATGTGATCATATGGGCATAACAAACACTCACGATTAACTACCTATGGGCCCAAGTTTGACAATCCACAGGTCTAGGAATAACAAACTTTGATATCTTCTTGTATAAAAAGGTGATAAGGGAATTTAGGAAAAAAAGGCTATGGTATGCCAACCCGAGTCACCACTAGCTCTCATACTCTCTCTCTCTCTCTATCTACGCTCAAGCTTCGATTAACTTAATCATCAGAGTATCCTCTGTCGGAGGCCCCACCTCCGATGTCAGTGGGCTTCTTTTGTAGATCCGTCCAACGTCATGGCGTCTAAGTCGCCCCCCACCTTCGGCCACATCAGTACCACTGGAGCCTTGATACAACATTAATATTTAACGGTGGGTGGCACTAATAATAATTACAACATTAGTTTTATTTGTGATCGACAAGAGAAAAGAATAGATCTAGAGAATTGGTTGTGATAGCAAGGGTTACAGACGTGCTTGTTTAAAAAAAAAAAAAAACAAAAAAAACTAATGCAAAACACTAGCTAGCATCGAGAGGGGCCAATCTTGATGGGGAAAGACCAATATATGTTTAAGCTGTGAAAGTCATGAGTAGCCCAAACTTGTCAGAATGCAGAGCAACGCCAAGAATTAACCTACATTTGACATGAGAGATAATCAGAAAATAGATAGACAAAAAAATTAAGTTAGCTATCAGTGCTAACTTCTTTTATTCTTCTATGTCCTCGCAACGGTAATATACAGGGTTATGGCCCAACAATAATCGTGATAAAATGAGCTGAACACAATGGCACAAACTTCAAAGCGTGGCTTGCGACCTTTTAGTACCGGTAGAGTCCACGCAGCTCAAACCTACAATAATAAAAATTGATGGGCTTGCAGATATCAACACCTGAAATCTCTGAAAAACCAGCAATACAGAAGGCTTATTTTCATTAATCAGCTAAATAAATCAATAGATGGATGCTCACTGCTTATATTGAGTAATTTCATTTTAAGAAAAAGGTAGAGACGCTCCACCCACTTTATTTCTACTTTTTTTCCCAACTATTTTTGAAACACAATGTAGGTAGTATGTCCTTGTGGTTCATTTTACTTGCAATCCCTACCATCTAACTTTATTGAAATCAACTTCGACAGCAACAAGAAGAACAAAAGTAAAATGGTGGAGCAAGCTTTATCATTTGGGACTCTAGGTCAACACTCATTGTAGCGGATAGCTTTTTCCTTTTTGATACAACAGTCTCATTAACTAAATTAAGGGCAATATAAAAAGATTTGGTATATGGATCATACTGTATTGGAAGAGGATTTTAGAACAATTATCTCTGGATCACCATAGAACTATGGAATCAACGGCCTAATCATCTTCCACCGATGTATATTTAGAGACAAATCGAGCATCACTTCATGTGCTATGAATCATGCTTCAAGGAGGCTAACATGGCGGCTTTCTACATGGTCAATCTCAGTGATTTGAAGTTATAAGAGATTTTTTTTATTTACTGAGTTATCTTTGAGATTATTTTGATGATCAATGTAAGTAGATATATTTATTCAATAATTTTATAAAAAAATATAATATAATAATATAATAAATTATAATATATAAAAAAATTTAATGATTAAATCGGTGCTGTATATGAAGCAATCAGAGTATATTATTAATTAGTATATTAACCTGCGTGATGCGCAGGCCTCCTTCGTCTTTCTTTTTCTTCCTTACAGCCCGAGACTTCCCCACCCCATCCCGATCCAACGGTTCCCACCACGGTTGTGAGGACACCGCAGTGGATCCGGACATCGCAGTGGATCCGGACATCGATCCCCTTCAGCGCGGTGTCAATCTCTTCTTCTTCATCGTTCCAAACGAACGCTCCATTTCTGACCTTGATGACGAGTCTGTCCCCATGATCATCACTGCCATCCAGACGCTGGATCGTGTCCTCCTCCAACTCGCCGCTGGTCATATACGCATCGAGGTGCTCCAACGAGACAATCGTCTGCGAAGCCGTGATGAGGTTCCCTAATAAATCAAGTGTCGAACGGAGGCTTTCCCATTGAGAGGCCTCCGTTTATATATATATTAATATCATTAATATATATTATATATTAATTAATAAATTTTAATTGTGGTTAAATGTATTAACAAATTTTAATAATATGCACCATGAAGAAGAAAGTAATTATATTGAAAAGATAAATCCACAAAAAAACAACCAACTAAACATGACACCACCAATCGCAATGAAAACTAAAATTAACTTCGAGTATCTTTACTACGCTATTGTGTACGCCTTCGGCGAAGCGGTCTCAATTCCTCCGTCTATATACGCGTTTCTCTAAGGCGGCATTGTTCATTCTGGTTCTCACCGGGTCTTCTTCCCCACTTTACCCTCCTCTTGCTCTCCTCTTCACCCACTTCCAAACCCTAGATCGCCCAATCTCCTCCTCCGAAATCCACCAAACTCCTTTGCGAAACCCTTGCTCGCCGGTCCCATCTCCATCCTCCCTCTCTCTCTCTCTCTCTCTCTCTCTCTCTCTCTCTCTCTTCCCCCCTCTCCCCCACTTCTCCAAACCCTAGATCCCCCAATCTTTTCCTCCCAAACCCACCAAATTCCTCTGCGAAACCGTAGCTCTTCGCCCATCTCCGCTCTCCTTCTGTCCCTCTTTGGTGTCCTAGACATGAACATGCCGAGCGCCTTGGACATATCCCTGGATGACATTATCAAGAAGAACAAGAAGTCCTCCGCTGGAAAATCCCGCGGCCCGGGACGAGGATCCGGCCAGGCCCTGCTCGCCGATTATCTAACCGCTTCGGGAACCGCTCGGCTCCTTATTCCGTCGGGAAGGTACGATTAGCTTTCTCCCATCCCGGCCGGATCTCTAGATCTCCGTCGGATATAGAATCGCGGTCTTCTCCTCTTGAATCCAGGGTCTCTGAATTGATATCCGATCCAGGCTCCGACTTCGGCATGGCAGCACGATATGTACGCGAGTTTTCCGGCGCCGGCGACTAGGGCATCAGCTATAGAGACGGGGACCAGGCTCTGCATCTCCAAGTTGGACTACAGGGTCTCCAACGAGGATGTCAAGGTTATTATCTTTACGCTTTTTATTTGATTTGGTTTATTTATTAAACTTTGCGATACTTCTGTAGGTCTATAGTTCTTTTTTGTCTGTTCTTTCAAATTTTATTTTATTTTTTGGGCCAAAAAGTTCCATGTTGAATTTGAAGATATGTTCCATGATATGTTAATAGAACCTGACATCAGTTTGACAACTGACATATTGGATGGATTCTAAAGAACTCTGTTCCATAATTTTCTTTAGGGGCTCTTTTTGGATTTTTTTTTTTAAATTTACTATTTTAAACTAGGATAACGTTCCAGAAAATTTAACACCCAAGGTATACGAAAAGTTGAAAATCTTTGATTATTCGATATATATCTTAAGGGAACTCGATTCTTGACTTTTCTATCAGTGGAGTGATGAATTCAGCTATCCTAAGTTAGTAGCCGGTTGGACAGCTGCCATTTGGTACACCTTGGCCATGGATTTGGTGCACGATCTTTCTTGTTTGGTATAGCATGATCTTTCTTGTTTGGTATAGCATGTTGGATCATCTGAATGCTTCTTTGGCTTAATAGCATTGTATGTGGTATGGTCAAAATATCAATGCAGGAAGCATGTAAGAGATAAATATGTTTCTATAGTCATCATTATAAGGATAAGATATCAGGAGTCTTCAAATATAAGATTAGGGGATGGGAGGGTTTAACATCTCTTTTCTTAGGCATCCTGTGTGATGCTAATAGATGGAAGGTATCAACCTTAAGATATCACCGTCCACACAAGGTCATGCATGCAATTGTTCATGGACTGATTGTTTGAGAGTGGTGTGTGTGTGTGTGTGGAGTCTTTGTTGCCCATGAACATAGATAGGAAAATCAGAAAAAAAAAATAGAGGAACGGTAGGCAAAATTAAGAGAGATGGAGAAAGGTTCCTTGGACATTCATTGTGTTAATTTGCTGCACAGAAGTTGAGATGTATCCTAAAAAACACATTCCTATGTCAACATGGGTGGTTCTGCGAAATTAGATGTACAGTCTGGCTGCAATGCAAGCAAGCTCTTTTAGACTCATGTCATGCCATTTGGTCACCTCACCTTTCTATCCCAGCTTGACATGATATTATGTGGCATCCATGGAACAACTTTGATCTTTTCTGTATCCTGTGCATTGGGAGTGTTGCAGGTTGTATACTGGCCTGAGCATCTCCTCAACTTTTAAAGTACTTGGAAAGAGTTCTTTATTCCTCAGAAAATCTGTTGAATGCTTCTATTTTTTGATCAGATCTCTCAATCCGTCATTGTGTTTCTCTTGATGTCATGCCAAGAGAAAAAAAATCTTTTTTTTTTTTTTTTGCTTGCTTTTACTGACTAAAACTTGCCTGTTTGGTTGTCTAAAATTTTTATTAATCTGGTCCAGGAACTCTTTTCAGAGGCTGGCAATCTGAAGCGCTACTTAATTCATTACGATAGGAGTGGAAGATCCAAGGTATTTCCTTCAACTTGGTCTTGGCTTGTAGTTTTAATATTTCATTAGTTTTTCCTCATATTTTGAAAATGTTGTTCTTAAGGGAACGGCAGTTGTCTTTTCAAGGAGAGGAGATGCTTTAGCAGCTGTTAAAAGATACAACAATGTGCTGCTAGATGGCAAGCTAGAGATTGTACGAACAAACACTGCGATGCCAACTGTTGTGTTTCATGTTTCGAATGGGGGCTGTGGAGAACTCAATGACATTTTTAAAAGGTTTGAGAGTTTTGCCTTTATGAGGTGCATGCCATTTAATTAGTTCCATCATTTATTGTTGCTTATTGTTTGTGAGAGCGGTTGTTCATATTTTGTTTGACATCTACTTATTATAAGGAACTGCCTCAGTTAAGCAACCATGACATGCATCACCTTGTCGTCCTAGAAAACATTACCTTTCTACATTGCCTTCAACTAATAACAAATTTCCTTTTCTATGGTATTTTAAAATACCAAGGGGTTTTTCAATTTTTGTTTTACGTCTACTTATTATAAGCAACTGTATGACATGCATCAGCTTGTCATCTTTAAAAACATTACTTTATATATTGCCTATAACTATTAACAACTTCCTGTTTTTATGGTATTTTAAATTACCATTATGTTTTCATGATTTGAGCGCAACTTTTATGATAGGCATGAAAAATGTTACAGTATTTACATGTTTAACCTTGTTATATTCCAACTTTATTTTTTAGAGAAATATATGTCTCTCCCCTCAAGTTTTGGTGGGTAACATTTAGACACCAAAACTTGAAAAATTTTCATTTAGACCCTTGAAATTAGTTTATCACGTCAATGTAGTCCAGTCGTCCATCCCCGTTAGATTAGTGTTATCATGTGGCCATCACGTAAGAGCTAATAAACTTTTTTGTTCCCGAAATACCAAATATCCTTCTCTCTTATGCATAAAGGATCCTTTAATTATTTATTTTATTTCATCCTTGTTGACTTTGAATCTTCTAAACTATGACCCCCTCCCCCATCACCACCTCCTCCTCCTCTTGCAAATGGAGGCCCTCAACTACTCTGGCCTCTCCCACCACTATTGCCCACCCTCATTCCTCCCCAAACTCTCCTCCTTGTCTCATTGACTATCCAAGCCTTCCTTGCCTTTCCTTGAACCCAACAAGAAGCCTGCTGTCATCCTATTGCTGTTGCTGGCGCCACCATGCTAGTTATAACCCAATACCACCATGGATCCTGAGACCACATTCCTCTCTGGCATCTCTCAAACAATCCAAAAGCCTTGTAAGTCTCTTTCGAACCATACATACCAACATAGCTATTCAAGATATTCATTTAATGATTTTCTTTTCTAAATGAAAGAAATGATGGGTTGCTTTAAAATTTTCTCAAAGTAGAAGTTGGATTTCTTTGACTCTAGGGCATGCTTTTTGGAAATAGCAACTGGGCCTTTCTGTCTGTTCCATCTCTTTATACATATATAGTGGATTTTTGCACAACCCATTTCATGGTACTTTATCTCTAAGAAGAATAGCTTAATGAAGCATTTTGCAATTGCGACTTTAGCATATATGTGAAAATGCTGATGTTCCAAAACACTTTATAGGAAGGTGAGGAAGTGGATAATCAAGTGCCATTTCGTTCCAACTCCAAATCCTTGAATTCTCTTTCCGCAAATATTCATTCACCAACTAATAAAATGTGTATCTTTAACCATTGTTTACACCAACTATTTACAAATAGGCCCTTGGGACATATCCAACTTGCTTGAGGTGCTGCCCCAACCTATCAAGCATTTTGAAAATTCTTTCACTATGTGGGTGTGTTCTATTCCAACTCTAAACTTATGAAATGTATTACTTAGCTAAATCTGATTGGCCCTTTTTGGCTCATGTGCTCCTAAGCCCTTCATTTGAATCCTTGCCTTAGCCACACCATCCTGGTTGCCATCTGCCACATAGATATTTGACAAGATTAACACCAATTTGAGCAGCCAAGATGCTTACAATTGCAGCAGCATCTGGTTCCAAACCTACCTCTTCCATGTGATCTAACAAGGGTGTAACCTCCTTTGCCAGGTCCTTCTTAACATACCTTGATTTCATTATGATCCAAGTGACTAAGTTTTTAACCAACATCTTATCAAACAATAGCCTCACCATGTCCATGTCACACATCTCAGTAACCTGATACCACCATGTACCATGAGGCAACATTTCTCCCCAGCATCCTCTCAAACAATTTGAAAGCCTCATCCTTTTTCCAGCCTATGCATGCCCATCCAGTACAGTGTTCCAACTCAGCATATCCCTCTTGTACATATTGTTAAAAAGTCAGCATGGCTCCTTCAGATCCCTAACTTTTGTCAACCAACAATCATAGAATTCTAGGAGATGATATGTCTGTGGTATTGCATAAAAATTCCACCAAATATCAGCTTTACAGAAGAAGGTTTGGGATGAAAATTATATGAAGCATGAGGGGCTTTTGAACAAGGTCTTCTAGTTGGTGAAGTTAACAAGGAGTCTATGACCTTGGGGGCTTGGATTTGCTTGACATGGTGGAGTTTGGAGCACTGGTGGACGTCAGCGAACTTATGCTTGAAGGGGTAATGGCAGGAGACCCATCTAGGGGTTCAGTTGGAGCTAGTTGTGGGTCCTGGAGAGACAATGGATCTCGTTATCCATCATGGAGATGCCAAGGAGGCCACGCCCATTGCAGAAGAGGTGGAGGACTGAAGGAGGTCAAGAATGGCATGGAGGTTGGACAAATAGAGAGTGTGAGGGCAGATGAAGTGATCGGGATCGGTAATCTCTTGGTGGGTGTGATGGAGGGAATTGCAGGGCAGCAACACTAAAGCAGATGATGGAGATGACTCGGCATCGTGGAGTGGATGTGAGGAGGGCATCAAGCATGATGACAATGGAGAGAGATTAAAGACTTTTGTAAATAGCCAGCAGATAGAAGGGTGTTTTAATCTTTTAGGATTGTTTGTTATGGCATCAGGGATAGAAAATGGACTCGATTATGTCACAATAAAATAATTTGTGGGGCTAACTGAAAACTAAAGGTTTTGGTGTCTAAGTGTTTTTAGCTAAAACTTGTAAGGCCAAAATGTATTTTTCCCAATGTTCTACTGTAACTGCTATTGTGACACTAGCAGCCAATAAAAAAGTATATGAAAGTCTTATTATGGCAAGGTTTTTGAAATTTAACAAAAGGTTTAAGCATGTAATGTGAAAGAATAGCACCGTCTATCTAATTTTCTTCCATTAAAACATATTATGACCATACCTTAGGCCTAACAAACAATCAAGCTGCCAAACCTTAACCTAAATGATCAATGGATTACAATGTTTCTTTATAGGCATAATGAAGGCCTCAACCATTTGTTCCCATGTTTTCTGATTGACTAATAAATTAGTGTCCAAGATCAAAATGGTTTAGCTTCTATATATTCCAGCTTGTCATCCCCCCGTATATAACCTTGACAAGCATGTTATGCAGAGTATGTCATGATTGATGAATCATTTATATGCATAAATATTGACAAAGAACATGACATCCTTTTGTTGCTCATTTTTCAATACCATATTTTTTTAAAAAAATATTTTGGAGATATATTCAGAGGTTTTTTTACCCACCATTGGTTTTGTCATACCCACATGTTAGTTTGTGGTTTAAATATTTAAGGTTGGCTGTTAAGAGATATAGAAAGTGTATGATGTGCTTATGTTTTCATTTTTCTATAGCATTCAAATGAAAACACATTTAGACTTTAATAGTGGTTTGCCCTTTGCTAATACTTATTGAGAATTCAACCATGGGATGCAGCAAAGGAATAAATTGGTTTCCTTAATATGCTGATTTTGTCAATTACTCATTTGATAGTTATATTGACTGTCGCAGTTGCTATCTATGTAATGAGGCTGCTATTCCTAGTAACTAGGTTGACGACTGCAAGTCTTTTCATGTTCCATGCATACCAAAACCGTGTCATCCTAATATCCAGGCCCCCCAAGTATGTTATCTGATGTGTAATTTACAGGTGCATGATACTGTGTACTTACTGGAGGTAAGCTGTTTGTGCTTGTGCGCATGTATAGATAGTGTTCTATCAAGAATCCTTTCCCAAAGCCGAAATGCAAACATAAGAAAATGCATTTAAGACCAGTCAAAATTTATCTTCATGTATGGATTCATATTGTTTGGATCTTGACCTTCCTTGAAGAAACGTCATAGAAGGTAGCACATCTCCTTTTTGAATGTGCATGTGTTCATGCATTATAAGAATTAAGGTAGCCTTGGAATTCATTTCTTTTCTTTTGAATTGAACAACATATATTTGAGACAAAATGTTATAATATTTGAAGTATAAAAGTATGCATATGATTGCCTACATTTTCATTGTTTCCTATAAAGATTATGGCTCTATTTGGGATTGTTGTTGGCAGTAGAGCTTTTGGAGCTTTTGAAAGCAGAGCTTTTGAAAATAGAGTTTCTGCAAAAAGTTATTTGCTGTTTGGTAACTACATTTATAAAGTGTTTTGGAACTTTAACATATATTTGGTAACTAAAATAAAAGTGCTTTTGGTATGATAAAATGGTAATAAAAGCCATTGCATGGTATTGTATAGTGAAAAATAATATAATATAATATTATATATTATTATGTATTAAAATATTATTGTATTATATAATATTATTATCATATAATGTAATAATATAATGTAATATAATTATGATTATAATATAATTATAATGTAATATAATATATTAGTACTAAATCTAATCTAATAATAGATTATAATGTATTATTAAAATATTATTATATTATCTTATTATTATAATATAATAATAGATTATAATATATATTTATAATGTAAATATTATTATATTTTAAAATATTATTTTATTACATAATATTATTATCATATAATGTAATATTATATTATATTATAATATTATTATAATTCTGATGTAAATATGATGCAATATAATGTAATGGATTATAATCTAAGCTAGTAATAAATTATAACATAGCAGATTATATTATATTTTTATAATATAATAATATTCTATTAGTATTAAATATTGTCATATCAATTATATTTTTGTGGTATAATAATACTAAAATAGATTATATTGTATGTTTATAATATATCATAAAATTAATTTATTATTATATTATATTATATTTATAGTATAATAATAATATGATATGATATAAGATATAATTATGAGATTTGTTAGTGGATATTTTGATCATTAAAAAGTTTATTTAAATCAAAACAGCTTGCTGACATTAGCCAGAAAACACTTTCGGAGAAAGCTTCAAAATGGAGCTTTTGCCAAGAAGATCTTTCAGCTTTCTGACAAAGCCAAAACGACTTCCTAATTTTTTACCAAACATTACTGTACTATCCAAAAGTACTTTTGGAGGGTCAGAAAGTGCTTTTTGACACTCTAAAAGCTGAGCCAAATAAGACTTAAATATTTCAAAAATTGAAGCCTTTTTTTTTCCTTATTTCAAGATGTTATCAATTTACACTTAGCATATATTATCGTTGTGAGATTGAAAAATTGCTTACACGTGGAGATGTGGAATTGGACATCTTACCTGTAGTCTAATTTTAATGCTTCTAAGCTTACAATGCTATACCAATAACATATTGATGATGAGCACATGGTACATCACATAAAGTTACCTTCTCTTAATGAGGATTGCAATCATCAATTAAGGTTTTTAAAATCTCTGTGTCACACCAATCTAAGTAGGTCATGCAATATCAATGTAAACATATAATCGTTTTATTTTAGCCAAGTTGGAAAGTGAAGAGGGATTTGAGTGAATTGATATTACTCTGATATCTTGGTGAATGTCGAAACATTTACCAATATATGGTAAAAACATGATAGAAATCATATAAAGGGTTTGTTTCAATGATTGGGCTGAAAATCCTCTAGAATTTGCAGGTTGGGCCAGTATAACCAGCAAAATCATAGGATTACAGGTTGGGCTAGGCTTATATTCAAAAAAAAAAAAAATTTGGATCTTTTTCCTCCCTATGGGATTCAGTTTGCCCCACTCGAAAGCTAATCCTGGATATTTATGAATATTGGCCTAGCATAGCCTGTAATTCTATAATTTTGCTGGTTGTACTGGTTCTAACCGGGAATTCTGTAGGATTTTCAGCCCAATCATCCAAATAAGCCCTAAGAAGCTTGAAATCCCCAAATCATGGGAGGTTAAGGAGGGAGGAAGGAGGAAGAAGAAGTCACATATAGAACCCATTCATTCGATGGCTGCCATTGTAGGGTAATAAAAGCATCTTAGTAGCATCATTCTCAATTGCAGGAATCTTCTACCATGGGTAATGTAGTCGCTTCAAAAAATTATTGGAATCTTGTACCTGTGCCCTCTTCTGTAGCCTCTTCCTTGAAGATGAAATACTTGCTTCCCCACACCAATATTTGCTTTGATTCTGGCAACTAATGTATGATCCATGAGTTTAATGGCCTTAAGATCATGGTGAACATGAACTGCAACATTTTTTGAAGAGGCCCTCGATGACACTGCAATGGAGTCCTAGGGCGCTGTAGCGGTGACTTTGACATCTTCGGTAGTTGGGTTAGATATTGGTCTCTTATCCCTCTTCCAATGCCAAGAAAGTTCTTGGGCAGACTTTTCTCTAAGGTTAGGGTTCAGTTTAGTGAGGATGGTGATTTTTATGTTATTCTATTTTATTATTGTTATTATTATTTGGGTGGGTGTTTTGAAGGTTGTAGATGATCCCAATCCTTCAAAATGCAATTGAAATGTTTGTCATTTCATAAGGAACAGAAACCAATCTTGGTGGGGATACCGATATCATACTAGCCAATATATAGAGATATATAGGCTTACATCAGGAAGGCTAATACTGGCCGATATTGCTGTTGTATTGGTGAGCGGCTGATACCAATGCGAACTGTTACCTTGGCTGGGACAAAAACTTTATGTCCAACTGCATGTGTACATATTTACCACCTTCTCACATTACATGCCTTTTTTTATTGTTGAAGCAAGTTTTTGATATTTTGAATAGGTTTGGTTAAAGATACTCAGAATCTTAAAAATTTGACATTGGTCAAAACAAGATTAGATGGCAAAATATAAACATGTTTTCATTAATTAAATCTTTGCTGAAGATTTGAATAGGGAGGTTCCATGATGTGTCCATCAGGGATTTGTGGTTCTTCGATATGTTTGGTAGGCAGTGAAGCACATCTTGATCAATATTGAAAGGTGAAGAGGATTACATGGAACAAATGCTTGTACTCTTGTAAGGGAAGAGGAAAGGTGTAAAGATTCACAACTAAACTTCCTCTTGAGAGACATTATTTTGGACAGATAGATTATATTCTGCTAGCAAATTCATCTGTCAATTGATTTTCTTCAGCCTTTAAAATCTAGGAAATGAATATATGGTACTACTGGTTTGGTTTAATCTCCCATCTCAGAACCGTCTTTTCTATTTCTTCAAACAATGCTGTCCCAAATTTCACAGTGTAGCAATCCCCGTTTCTGACTGTCGCGGTTATGTGCTTGCTATGGCAATGAAAGGCTTATCGATCTTAGAAGCAGGATAGCTACATTTTGAAGTCAAACTCGTTCCTGATCACCATTCAATACTCCCTATCCACATTCCCTGTGCCACTCTTACCATTTCTTGTGCAATTTGGTCTTTGAACAAAAAAAGAACCTTATGTCTCTGCAATTAAATTTCACCACTGCACATGATTCTACTGCTAGTTTTTAGGATACTCACCAGTTGGTTTTTTGCAGGGAATTTACCTATAATTGCATTTCATACTTCTAGATATTTGAGTGATGTGAAACTAATTCGCTAGTAAAACGTCAAGCTTTTGACCATGTTTTGGGCCTTCCATTATTTACTCTTCATTTTGTCTGAATTGTTTTGGCATTAGTCTCATCCAATTGATCACTTCATGCCTAGGGCAAAGTTTTTAATCATAATTGTTTATTTTATATGACATTTTTTGTTTATGAAAAGTAAAGTTTCAATACAGTGAGGTTATTTTACTTTAAACTGGAAAATAGTATGGATAGAAAGGCAGGTTGTATTCTCTTTCTGTAGGAATTCTTAAAGACACTTGGAATCTTGATCTTGTGTGATAAATCGGTGTCAGTGAGTTAATTAAGAAACAAAAATGGGCAGCGAGAAATCCTTAACCAACATACTGTATCTACTTCATTTAGTTTTCGAGTATCCCTTGCAAAAAACAGCATATAGAGGTTGAGGTCCATAGTGTGTTTTATCATTTGACTGTGATGTTGAATAATCATGGCATGACATTTGCAGTAATATGATTTTGTTGTGACATTAGACCAATACACCTTGAAAACATCTTTTTGGTGATCTTTGGAGGAAATTCTTGGCATCTGGTAAATGCTGATCCATCACCTTACGAGATTCCTAAGTATACTAAGATATCCAAAGTGATTGTGTTTTGCTTCCTTTCTTAGTTGGAATTTTTTCAAGCCTAGCATTGGATCAATTCTGCCATCTTGTTTCTCACTTAATAAATTTTCTACTGAATTTTGTTTATCCCTTAAATTTTAACTTTTGCTTGTATTGGCATGATAATGTAACAGTGCACCGGGAAGTGGCTCCACAGGATGGCCAAGAGGTGGTGACTGTGGAAGGTGGAGGGGCCATGGCCAAGGTAAAGGCCGCAATGAACCATTATCTGCTGCAGAGCTTGATGCTGATCTGGAGAAGTACCATTCAGAAGCCATGCAAATTAATTGAAATCTAGTATCTGGATTTATGTGCTCCAGTTGCTTGCGCAATGCTGCTCAATAGTTTTCTGTATTTCTGCTACTCTGTATGGAAGGGAAACCACTCTAAAACTTAATGCTTGGTTTATGGGGCTTAGGTTTTCTTATTATTACTGTTCCTTTTGATTTCAGCATGCCACCTGGATTAAGTGGACATCTGGTGACTGCCCTCGAGGATCAGTTCATTTGGCTGGTCTAGTTTTTCTCTCTCTTTCACTAATGCATCCTGCATCAGTAGTGCAAGCTGTTCAAGTCAGCTGCAGAAGGGAAACTGCAGTACTTGAGCATATGCAATCTTAGTTTCTCACTCTGAATTGTTGGACAGTCCAAACTGGTTGAAGGTGTTTCTTATTTCTTAATTATCTATTTGCCTAATGCTGTGTAATGTTACTGAATTATGCACTTGATAAATGATTGTTGCCTTGTAAATCTTTTTTTTCTCTTTTCACTTTTTCTCTCTTGAGCACTGAAACTTTCTTTTAGCATAATAATATTAACATGCCATGCAATTGCAGCCTAAAAAGTCGTTTGCATTGTTTTGCAGGTGGTTAATGACCAATGTCTACCTCTAGTGTTTTGGGTTCTCTTTCAGGCATCTACTTAGTTGATGGGATGTCAGGTTCCTTCACCCAGCTAAACCAAAAATTATCTGCGGGCCACTTCTGATTTGTTTCCAGGTAGCATGTGTGTCCATGAATATTGAAAATACTTACAATGGTACATCAGATATCTTTGGAATCGTGCATCAACTGAAGGCAGGTTGATGCCTGTGGTTGTGGACTGACAGGGCATGGGGTATCAGAAAGTGTCTAAACCAAAAATTATCTGGGGCTGCTGTTGATGTCCAAAGTGTCAGTACCTGTGAATTTTGGAAATATGCATATGATGGTACATCATATATCATTAGAATTGTACAACTGGAAGCAGGTTCGGGCTTGTGCATCAAGGTACCTGAACCAAATGTGTGGACTGCTGTTGATTTCCAGCTGTATCAGTGCCCATGAATTTTGAAAACATGCATGATGGTGCATTGGGCACATCATTAAAATTGTGTCAACTGAAAGCAGACTGTTGCTTGTGGTCTCCGGTTACGCCGAGCTTACGGTGTCAAAGGTGCATAAACCTTGTTTGTTGAAGAATTAACTCAATGGTATTATACCCGCATGGAGATGCTCGCTGGTTTTTGTATCTATGCTGCGCTTTGAATTTTTGATTTTTTAGACTATATAGCAGTTTACAAGGTATTTGCTGCTTTAATGGACCTGGTATAGGGCCACATGATGAGACCAACTGGATGGAACTTGGGAATTGTTATACCTTCTGTGGTAGCCTACTATTAAGTTGGAAGCCTCTCAAATGTTTGATGACTCATATTGGTTTACTTGACGAAGTGAGATAAAATCCATCTCATTTGCATGAACCGTGAGTTATCATTTTGGAAGATATGGAATGTTGCAGGCTGGCCTTCAGAAAGCAACGAAAAAAAGGACGTAGAAACCAGGAGCGGTTCTATGCTTGCTTTAGAGAATCGTTTGCTCTTGGTTGATATGAACGTGCTTTGCAACTGATCTCTTGATGGAAACAGAATTGAAATGCCGTTCCATGTGACTCTCTTTTCAGTCATAAGTTTTATCTATTTATTTCTTTACTCTTGTGGCAGAGCTGATCTAGTTTGACCACACGGTCGCCAGGCAAATGATGCTAGCGAGCTTTGGATGCACCTATCATTTGAACGTATATGGTTGACTTATGAAAACAAATGACCAGCAAAACTGGGCTAGATATTGTGGCATATCAGAATATGACGCTTTACCGTTACCTATGACCTGCACAGCTTAATACAAAGATAAGATTATGCCAACTGTTTTGCCGAGGTACAAGAAAAAGCTTTACTTTTGGCTGCGTTTCTTCAATCATAGTTTGGGAAAAAACTAAAGTTGCAATAGGGCTGTACATCACTCTTGTTTCATGCAAGTATCCCAGTTTAATATGGTAAGTCTCGTAAAGCAAATAGCTGCTGCATTATCAATTTAGCATTGACCTGTCAAGAAAATTTAACAAGTACCTCAACAAACAAGGGAACGATCAGCCGTTATGATGCTTGGCAAACGTGTGAGCACATCAAGCAAAATCCACAATACAACATTGGGTAATACAGATACCCTCCCAACATAATTCCAACTCTCCGGTTCTATATATTCTGCTATGCATTCTTAGATCTCCTCATGCTTTCCCAACTAGAAAGAATCAACCGCAAAATATAATACATAATAGTTCTGACACACGTCATAATGAAATTCCAGCAAGATGAGGGCCAACACCAAGGATAAAGCAGTCGGAAGAAAAGGCTAATAACATGCCGCGGGTACCGTCCAACCTGTCACCCAAAAAAGTCACCAAATCACAAGTAAATACCAACAAAGGGAGAAAAAAAAAATCAATACCAAAAAAAAAGGGATTCTATCGTGCAGATTTTAACCATATCTTCACAAAATGCAAACGTATTCCAACCTTACATATGCATTAATGGTCAAGTTAGCTGACATATTACGTCTTCCAACATTTGACGCAACTTCTACGAAGTTGAATGATAATCTCACATCGGTGATCTGAAATATAATCTACTACATCTATACTCCCAGAGCATATCACACCTGCATGCCTGATTCATAGGATTTCTGGCAAATGACATTTGGATTGCCGCAACAGCCACGCAAAATCCGCAACGCGCCATTATTTCAGTCCAAAAACAGAGTTTATTTTGGTGCCTCCTGGTTTTTTTGTTTCTTATATCTTCATGAAAGTGTTCTGTTCTGGCTTCTTGTAACTTGAAGTCAGTCAAGCTGCAGAAGGGCTGCGGAGAATCAAAGGGGCAGAAAGGAAGTAGGGTACAATTGGGCACAAACATCACATTCCTAGATCCCATTAGTCCACTCAAAGAATCTTGTATCCCTAAATTTGCTGAGACTCCAGAATCCACATTAACTACTTGTTTTGGCCATTGCCAGCAACGTGTACAACGATGTGATATAGACATCCAGCTAGGCCCCACAAGAACTAGGCATCCAACTAGCTCTCTCAAAGAACATGTATGCAACAAAGACACACCTGACAAGAAACTTACAAAAATGCACGTAGAAAACATTTTTGGTGATATCGAATTGGAAAATAGAAGCAAACAAGAATCGTTGGCAATTTTATATATTTTAAGATTGCTAAAATACTGACTAACGCAAAGACTGCTAGTTATTAGCAAGACTATGTCTATGAGCTTGGCAGAACACACTTGACGCACCACAAGCATCCACCTATCATGCGCCACATAATTATTGTATATACCATGATTTTAACAATTTACACCTCACTGCAAGCGTTCAATTTCTATGTATGTGCACAGATGTGTTAATTTTTATCAGGGAAACAAATTGAGGACTGTAAATTCAATACAAGCATCTGGGTTTCATGCATGTGTGCAAAAATTAAGTCACCAAGTAACTACTACAGAATGACAAGGTGCATCTTTCCAGCAAGGATTTAGATCATTGACACTTTAAATGGAAATGTCAAATCTCTATTATGTTTCCGATCATCATTTAATTATCAATAAGCATTCTAAAAAATCATCATTTGAGTTTATATATATATATAATAGTAGTTTAGGGCTCAAATTCAAGCTTGAACTCAAGCTTGAGGGTATGGTTTGGTTGATATTCAAGTCAAGTCGAGCCGTTCTCAAGTTTTGCTCTTTTCTTATCGAGCCGAACTCAAGCTTCGGATATGAAGGCTCGATAGATCTCGAGTTGAGTTTCGAGCCCAAGTATTTTGAATCGAGTCAACCTCGAGCTTTAAGTTACTCAGCTTGACTCGCTCAATTGCACTCCTAGCAGACGTTAGTTCACTAAAACCCGTTCAATTCTCTCAGAAATTGAGATTAAACAAACTTCCAGAATTGATTCCATTATGCTCAATTGCTTAGCTACCAATGCACCCTTTTGGTGCACATTACATTCATTATCATAAATTGCTACACATAACATATTTTTTACAAGATATTACCGAAAAGCTGGCTGTTTGTTCTAGTTAATCAAAGTTCATGGAATAAATGGTACCATAACATAGGACAGGATACGGCTCATTCACAAAATGATAGGCACAAAAATTGTAAAGATGATATGATAAACAACATGGAAATCATGCCAAAACAAGCTATACAGACCCACTGGTGGATGATTAACTATGTAATACTTTATAGATTCTTCAGCATCTATCCAAATCTCCTATTTGTGTACAAATAAGGTACAAGGAAACTTACAGGGAAAAGAAAATCCAGTATATCCCAGGCCGCATGACGCACAGCTCTTGTTGGATACATAGGACCCCCAGGAGATGTGAAGCTGTATAGGCATGACTTCAATCTTGTGCTTGTACTCATCCTCAGTTCTAATCCTACAAAATTTAGTTGCCATTGAATTTAAAAAGTAAATATTACTGAAAGAGTGAGCTGATTTAACTTCAAATTAAATAAAGGTTGGTTTAAATTCAAAAATCATTTTTTTGATTATGGCATAAGTAGTGTATCAAATCTTGGGCTAATTACAACCTTGTAGGGCACTCATGTGAGAAAGGTAATGCAGAAGCACTGGCTCCACTTTCAGCTTCTGAAGCTGTCAATGTAAACAATGCAGGTACAATTGATATTATCATTAGCACCAGAAAATCGTGTGGCTATGGCTATTCATCTTGCAAAAGCATATACCTGATCTGTAAGCTCAATAACAAATATGTCTGCTGGACCACCAACAAAAAAAGAATTTGGAAATGTAGGAAACTGCTGTAGAAAAATTTCAAGAAAGTCACCTGCATGTCACAACAACATCACAGAACATCACAGGATGGATGCAGTAGTTTAATTCAGAGGGTGATGGAAAGCTAATAATTCCACACCTAAGTTGTAAAAAAATAAGAATCTGGATATGAGTAAAAACAGGTCTCGACGGGCCTGAAAGAAATAATAAAACAAAGGTGAATCAGAAACTGAACCGGGACTTGCAAGCTTACAGGACAATATGAAAGACTGATCATATAAAATGACTACATAAGTTGGAAAAAGGAAAATGAACCTGCAAAGAAATTTTATTGCTCCGTTCTGGGACCAGTGCAACCTCTTCAAGAAGATACTGGTTAAAGAGATGGATTTACCGGATAAGTTCACAAAATATGACACAATCGAATAAAGGGAAACAAAGAATAAAATAAGTGGTTACAGGTAACAATATATATCTTACATGGAACAATGATAAAAATCGCCTTGTATTTGTTTGTATATCAATCCTGCCAACAGACGTAACGAAATGATCTAACTCCTCTTTCAAAAAGCCATAAGACCAAACAAATTAATATAAGCAAAGCAATTTTATTTTATGAAGAGTTACTTCAACCGTAGTTTCAGACTAGGTGATCTAGTGCACCATTTGAACCTGTTGATCATGAAAATTGGACCAAGGTTGAATTAGAGGAGTCATGAACCAAATTGCTTGGTTATGACTAGGTCCATTCCGAGGTCAAAGATCAAACATGTTTCATACTATGCATGAACAACTTCATCGAGGGACCAGATGAATAGTGGCAAAATTAATTGCTCAGTAAAATTAATTTCCACAAAATCTTGAAGACCGCCATCACAAATTACTCTCACGAAGCCCACTGCAAGAATCGTGAGTACCGTCAGCATGGCCATGCATGATGAATAGGCTAATTGTGATGACTCAGAAGTGTATAATTCACCAGTAGATGTCTTACTGAACCAATCTGTCTTGACCTGTACCATTATAATATTAATGGGACGGTTTTACGCTGGTTTTGACTATCTGAAACAACATTTATGTATGTTCTGAAGCTTCCCTCATTCCTTCCATACCTCCTTTCTCTTTGGATTTTTAGTGTGCCAATGAAACTAAGTTATTGTACTAACAGAAATTCAAGCAGATGAATAGAGGCATTCTTCGTTTCCCTCACGTTTATTGGATTTGCCGAAAACTCCACTACAGTTTGTTACATTTCCTTTCCAATCCATATTTCTACATGCTAAATGAAGAATCTCCTCATTCATGGCTGGTCTCAGTTGGCTTATTTGATGGATGTGTCAATATTTAGTAGCCAACCTTCACATAACCCAAAATTTATTTAAAATATTAAACTCTCAACATCAGACTTTTTGCTGCTGAAAACAATGAGAAATATTTTATTTTTGTACAAGGTATAATCACTTTCAATAAATTATGCATCACTTACTAACAAATGTACATCTCAGTCTATTAAGTGTTTCAGACGAGTATTATACTTTGGGTAGTAAATTACTATGCATATTTTATTAACATAAGTAATTCAAGAAAGCATTATCATAAATAAACAAGTTACTACAAGTGAGCAAACAGTGGTCTCCCCTCTCTTGGAGCTTGTTCAATATTGATGTCTATCAGTGACCATTCTTGGATACATGCACGCATACATATACGTCTACATATGTGTGTGTATATATAGCAAGGCACACACACACACACAGAGAGAGAGAGAGAGAGAGAGAGAGGACACCCTTTTGCCTACCATTTTTCTAAGTAGAATAAAATTCCAAATCAGGACATACCTGAAATTTCTTCTTTTATGACAGCCAAAACAATAAGAGAGTAAAGAAGGGGACAAATAAGGATTAGGATAGAAGAGGCAAAAAGTACAAAGCGAAAGGACATAAGAGCTGAGGAGAAGTCCATGAAGAAGCCACTTCATCCAACATAATCCACAAATTTTAAAGAATTCGATGTCTCAAAATCTATCCTAATAGAACCTATATCTAGTAAAGGACATGTAGATAGGACTTGAACCCACTAGAGATTGTTTTGGTTTGTTTTGGCAAAAAATGGTCCTGAAAATTAGTATGAAAATTTCAAGAAATCCTAAACTGAAACCAAATGTAAAAAATTCAAAGATAACATCTCTCTTTCTCTCTCTCTAAAAATTTTTATATCTCAATCATCACATTCTTAAACACCATGTAACACATTGTTGATTTCCAACTTAGTATAGCACAAAAGATTGATAGATTTCATGCATGCTTATCTTAGCATGACAATGTGCATTTGGCGAGTCTTTTGCACTTTTATAAATTTCACTTTATTCCCTAAGGGAATGGGGTTCCTAGTCCAATATTTGCTCCTCTCAAATTCCTAACATATTAATCATAGGCCATACATCATAAGCAGTTAAATCAAAGTAATCAAAGGATAGTTACTACAAAAAAAAATGACTTCCGACACATACCAGAAAACATTTCTAGCACCTTGAACAAGTGCAGATCCATAACGTAGCAAGGCTTCAGTATTTTCAATAGGAACTTCAAACAACTGCAAAGAGTACCAATGTAAAGCAGCTAGGTCAACTAAAAATATATATGTGCAGAAAACAACCTTTTGATCACATACAATTATAAAATACTGAACTTAGATGACCTAAAGTGCTTCAACTTGTTTTTCAAATTAAGGATGCTATAGAAAATATATGTTGCATTTGGTTTTCTTAGAAATAAAATTAACCCGTGTCATGTTTCCCTTCAACCACCTCTATGCTCCTCTAACTGAACCAAAGCAGAGTATGTAAACATGCCAATATTTTTATGTACTTTTGTTCTTAATTTTTCTTTTTTTTTTTTTGATAAAAATGGGCCCCGTTGGCATTGCTGTAGGCAATAGAGCACTTGTTTGCAAAGCTTTGGGCGGTAGAGTTTTCGCTAGTAGAGCTTTTAATAAAATATTGCTTACTGTTTGGTAATTACAGGATTTTAACATCTGTTTGGTAACCGAGCTGAGAAAGTGTTTTAGTATCAGGAAATAATAACAATAGACATTATATAGTGCCTTCAATCATCTAATTGTTTGTACTATCAAAACTGCTAAAGCATTCGTAATTTATAAACTTTGATATTTAACCTAAATAACGTGATCAGTAATAAAATTTTAAATTTATTATAAAAGATAATAATACTTTTATTATATTATTATATTATATTAATAATAAAATGATATTATTTTTTCATCATAATAGTACTACATTGTAATATTATTATAGTATAACAATATTATATATTGTAATATGATTATTATAGCAGAATAATAATGATGATATTATATTATACTATATTATAGATATTAAAATGGAAAAATAATGATGATAATAGTGGTGCAATATTATTATATTGCACCATTAAAAACTATTATTATAAAGTATTGTTAACTTATAAATTATTTCAAAATTAATCTTTTAAAAAATTTTATTGCCAAATGACTTCCCGAGCTTTTGCCCAACAGCTACAAATTGGAGCTTTTCCATAATAGACTTTTTTTCAATTTTTTGAGGAGCCAAAAAGCTATTACAAAATTTTTACCAAACACCTCAAAATCACCCAAAATAGCTGCCAAGAAGCATTTTTCAGCCCTCCAAAACCAACGCCAAATGGGCCCTTTGCATTTATCTTGTTTCATTAAGCAATAAGCCATCATCTTTTAGCCTGAATTAAGTCATCTTTCTGATCTGGTATCTTTGAGCTAAGATTAGCCCTCTATTTTGCATTATCTTGATTATGACCCATACTCATTCCCTGTCCTGCTGGTTTTCTTGGTCCCTCCTCATTCCTTGAGGAAGAACAGCCTCCTCAATGCATCATCTGATCATCCAAGGCATACTAAGTCCCACCTTCTATATAACATTCAAGATCCATTCTTTTATTACTATTATTTGAAATAACACATCAAATCACATCCCTGATTTGTAGAATCACTTGGATATCTTGTCTCTTTAGGGAAATTACTTTAGTTGTGACTAATTGTCTCATAAGAACTCCTTGTCATCAAAATGCCAATATCTCCTCTTTCATGCTATTTCTAACGGCTGGTGATTTATACTCAGAAGCCCTTGTCAGCCAATTCAAGATTCTTACAGCTTCAAGTATCCCAACTTCTTACACATTAGCTTCTTTTCTGTGGTTCTCAAATTTCCTTGTTTGCAGCTCTTTCCCTGTGACTTGGCCATAGAGCATTTCTTGATAGCTCACACTATCCTCCAAATTCCTATCACCATCAACTTGCAACATCACATTGTCACACAACGTCCAATCTAGTAGTCTGGCTGAGTGCTAACTGTATTAAAAAACATGCTTTTGTCGATCAATTTATCCCCAAACTATTCAACTCATTGCTAGCAGCATCATGACCTTTTTTTTCCTACAGTCTCACATTACCAAGATAACCAATATTTTCTGCTACACTCTTAAGGCCTGATTCTCAGATAGGACATATAGATACGAGTATGACCAACAGAACAAATCTGAAAAAATTAAATATAAATAGTGGAACTGTTAATAATAGCATAATATTTTGACCAATGTTGCTATATTCTATACAGTGAATATAATTTTTTGGGTTAGTTTGTTGTGATATTCTAATGTTCTACAATGTCTCTCTCACACTCAGGTCTCACATGATGGACGAAGGTTCAACAACTATTATTTACCTTATCAGGTCATCGATCTGACTGTTGAATGACCGAATCTGCTAGTAACCCATCTAGTCCCATTATTTGTATCGGCCATGGTCACTCTTGATACGTCACCTTTGTAAGGCTAGCCCCACATATCACCAGTTTATTTTTGGGTTGCCTTACTAGCTGCATGTTGTTTCATTAAATATTGATGATGCCTTGCAAAAACCCCTAGCAGTTTTCATGTGTGTTACTTTGTTTTGCATTGGAACAAACACAACATCTACACATTGAACATCGCTCCTCATTTGTGCCTGTCCATCTATTAGCATCATTTCAATTTATCTTTTGATGACCCAGCCACCTTGCACATCTCCAACCCAAGAATTCCTGTATATTTATTGTTATATTATGGTTTCCATTAGATAATTTTTATATGCTGCATACAGTCATGCATATGCACAAGCATACGTGATAGAGCACATGCACATATATGATTCATTAATAACTTAAAGGAGGAAGCCAAGACAGCTAGCTTCACCATTATGATTTTGCATATGGCATCTAGCCTTGTAGAATCAGCAATATAGTTACTATTCTAATGGAAATAGAGACAAAATGAAACCACAAACCATCAAAATGTGGAACTTCAATTTGTGAATCATCTCAAACTTAGACATGTTCATACATGTTCAGATACGACACATATAAACATGCATTTTGGCACACACGAGGATGCACATACATGACATGTAGATAGTTTTTATCTATATTCTATTGATGGATTGGTTCTTTCAACATGATTTTGGGTTCATAATTCAAAAACCACTAATTGTCGATGAACTTGATTCGATAGTGTAGGATTAGAAACTAATTTTTAAATATTAATAAAAAATTTAACTTTAATTAGGATAGCTAACTCTTAGAATTTACAAAATACAAAACAAATAAATCAAAACCTTTTGATCCATGAGCAAAGGAAGTACTACATGTGATTAGATTTAAAATTTATGTATTAGCCAGTTTATATTATATTTGGCATCAAAATAAGGTCACTTGAGAGATAATAGGAACTCTATTTTTTTTTTCCTTCTAACCGACTTCTCTTCACCTTCCCAATTTCTCAAATAAAATCCAAAAATCTTGTCTCCTTGGATAAATAATCCCACTTATGGAGGCCTCCTAACAGGCATGTAGTTTAGAGTCTTAATAATCAAATACTCCCAGATTAAAATACACCAGCTAAGATTGAACTCCGAATTGTGTTGAATTGTATTGTGAATTAGGTACAAATTGTAATGATTTGCAAGTTGCCAGCACAACCAGCGAGTCAGGTAAGCTTGGACTTTAGAATGCACAAAGTCAACATAATGCCAAATGAGTTCAAACCCATCTCACCAGTTACTATAGCAAGCCTTATCAGGAAAATAGTCCAGATATTAATCAAGATTCTTTATCTTTTTAATATATTACAACTTTAAAAAACTTGGCTGAAACAGGTACCAGCTTAAACAGGTACCAACTAAATCTTGAAATACACCCTTTAAAGATAGCTTCTTGGTGATCTAGTGTATATCTGAATCTTATAAATGCACCTTATACTATGGCATACCATAGCATGAGATTTTTCGTCGTTCTTATAAATTTTCTGTCAATATATAGTTGGGTTTACTCTCTAATTATTATATACACAAGCTTTAAAACATATTTTTATTCCGTGAATGTTGGATGCAGTTGTGAACAGTTTTTAATGATACCACAAGCAATCATAACTACATCAAGATCTCAAAAATTCAATCAAGAGAACATCTAAATTTGTACATGCTTGCCAGTTTTAGAGGGCTAGAAGAAAGCTTCAAAAAGAAATGAGGATTACAGAATGATAATGCTACATAATTGGTATGTAATATGCAACACAAACTACAAATAGGTAAGTTACAACTAACCCAAAAAGAGCATGACAAATTAGTTTTTTTATCTTTGCAATGTATACAAACTGGCTACAAGGACTAGAATAATCATCCAGATAAATGGTAATACCTTTTTAACAGCATCTTAAAAATATATTGTATTAGCTTACTGCAATAAAGGACTTACTGCGATAAAGGATTTATAAAAATGCAAAAGAAACCAAGCAAAGGCTTTCTACAAATGCAAGACATACCCACTTGTGGAATAGAAGGGCAAATATATGTGACACAAAAGACTGGCTCCAAAGTTGAACAATCAAATCAAGAATGTGCTTCCCATCTTCAGGAACCCTAACATAGTGATCAGCAAGAACTTCATAAAAACACAGGCAGTTATCCATTCTATCTTCTGCTTTGGCAATTCCATCTTCATTCCTACTGACAATTATGTCTGTTTTCAATGACATTATGGAAAAATTAAAACACTTGCACAATTCTAGATGCATTGTTCATTCAAAAAAAAAAAAAAGAGGCACTTTGATTAAAAATGATTTTCTATAAAATATCCATCTTACAGGCAAATGTAGTGAATCTAGTGATGGGTTAGAATTGCATTTGCATGAGCAAATTTGTGCAGACATGAATATGCACATGAGGACAAACAAACAACATTTTTCAAATCCCAGGAAATATAGCATATCCAATGTACACTTGCCATTGGAAGTGCATACAGGAACATGAATCCATGCGTGTGTGAACATGCACATGAGGAAAAACCAACAATACTTTTCAAACCCCAGGAATAAAACATGTCTAATGCACACTTGCCATTGGAAATGCATATAGAAACATGAATCCAAAAGCCAAAGCTGATATTCTACATAAGCTACTGCAACCATAATAAATTTTGTTTAAGCCCTCTTTTCGCATCTGACCAATAAATCTGATGAATCATCATCAAGTCCTACCACAAAGCATTTATTTTCTTCATTATATAAATGCTTTAACAATTTTTTTTTTGTGTCTTGCTTTTCGATTTCTCATGCATGGAATCTTGCTTTTCGATTTCTCATGCATGTTCCCTTGTATCAGGAGTCCAATATCAGTAAAAGAGTTCTGAGATCCTGTTTTTGACATAAAGAAAAGTTTACTTTCCAAAGTGAGGCACATGATATTGTGGGTTGGATGTGAATTGCATAGCTTCAGAACATCTGACTCTTAACATAGTGACAACAGTGGCTGATAGTGTATTTGTACCTACTTGTCAAAGTTTAACAGATGCTCGACGCCCATGTTTTGAGAACATTTGCTATCTATATCTCCAATGTTCATATAACAGGATGAATTTGCAATTTATTTTCTAAACAAAAGGATCCAATTCACAATCTTTATTACTCAAGCCAGATTTAGAAATACCTTTCGTCACCAGAGTCAGATTTAGAAACACCTTAACTAAAGAAGTGTTTAGAAAGCAGGTGCCATTTCAAGATACCAGCAATATTCTGAAGTGGGTACTCTACCTAGATAGAAGATTCTGGATAATAAGTTCACAATTGAAACAACAATTTATTGAGCTTTACTGTAACAAGGTCTTGATGCTTTATCTTCCTGACAGCTATTTGTTTTCCAGATTGCGGCAAGAACTAGGTTTTGCATTTGACAGTCAGATTATTTGTATTTTAAATGATTAATGATGTAACTGAAGACCCTCTTGTACATATTGTTTTGTGCTTAAGCAGCCTCCAGCTAGCTTTACTTCTCCTGTAACCTTTTTTTTTTTTTTTTCCTTTGGCATTTAGACATTTCTGTTTCCGTAAATCGTGGCTAAAGAAATTGCGATAGATTGATATTTAAACCTTACAAAACAGAACAAGCTTTGGAAAAATATGCAGGACCCAGTCAACAACCAAGAGCACACAAGGTACATGTACAAAAGCACAAGCATTACCATTATAAGCAATGAACCTGCATTACCTCCTGTGTGGTTCATGGAACTCATAACACCTAGGCTGCCTCTGCCTAGATTATGACTTACTTATAAGATTAAGCTCCCAAGCTTATGGTTGCTAGCTTAGGTGCATGTGCAACACCCATGGGGTAATCAATTAGTTGATAACGACCTTCAGTTATACGTACATAAAGTATATATTGTGCATGTGTTATGCAATTCTTTTTTCTTTTAAAGGGTCTGACCTGGCGTATCACTCACATTACCATCCATGAGTCATTTATTAAAAAAAGAAAATTTTCTCAAATTGTCATGAACCATATCGTAGAAAGAAATAAGAAGTTGACCTCCACTTCCAGAGTGCCAGAACTCCACCAATGTCTCCTATTCCTTCATGCATTTGTATATATTCCTGTGTCCCATGGCCATCATGCATTACATTCAACAAGATAGTTATCATGTCTCCTACCTTCTATCTAGATTCCCTAGTACAACCTCTTTTACCAGCATGCTTTCTCTTATGGCTCATTTGGCTTATAGGGTCTGTTTTCTTTCCCTGGGTTCTCAAGATAAATGGTCGTGCTTGTTAATCAATGTCAATACTTCCTATTTGTTGGACGAAAATGGTAAAGATATGTTTTAATGATCTGAATAAGATAGTTTAATGCTTGCCCTTTTAGCATGAAGTGGTTAACTTTTGGAAAAGTTATTCAGTAGACTAAAGTCTGAGAGCTCAAAACTGAAAAAGAGAAAGCTTTGGAGGCCCCCTGTTATGTGCACATGAAATGTTCATCAGGCTCACCATTGCTGATTTGGCAACTCCATAACCAACCTCCCATGTTTGGAGACAGGAGTTGCGCCAATCCCCTCTTGCCACATAGCAAGTGGATTGTTTGTCTGCACATAAAGGAAGACACGTAGCATTACTCCCCAGAAAAAAAATAATAACAAAAATAAAAATCCTTCGACCTAGGTTTATCTATGAACTAACGCTGGGCACGAACAACATGGAAAAGCATAGGACTTCAGCCACGTCTTGAGAAATGCCCTCATAATCCAAGTTTTTGACGTCTTCTTCCTATGGGATTTCTACAAATGATACCATGCGAGTCCATAGCGGTAACTTTTGGACTAGTAATTCAGCAGACTGAGGTCTAAGAGCTCATAACTGAAAAGATACCTAACAAACTAGGCTCGTCCACAAACTAGTACTACACAAGAACATGATGGAAAAGCATATAACAAAAATCCATAAGCTGGTTTATCAAGGCTTCATCTAAGCAGTTTCATGAAATTGGAGTCCAAGTAAGGCCAAAAAGTCAAAAACACAACGATGCAGCATATCTTGTCCCCATCCAACCAAAGTTTAGTTACTCTCAAGGTTCCGTTTATCATATATCTTTAGATCAAGAAGAAAACGTGAAGGAAAAAAATAAAGTACATGAAAATGAGAAACCATTCAGATTTGAGACATTCACATGGACATGCTACAAGCTGCAAAGCCGTACCTCGAGCTCGATCATCTATCTCCAAAGCTATATCAGCAAGCAACTGCTGTAACAGGTCAACTCTCTGCGATGGACAGTTCAGTGCCTGCAACGACAGACAGAAACAACTCCTCGCCATCAGCTTCTTGATCTTTATAGAAGTTTAAACAGTTAAAACAAGAATGGACGCGATACAAAAAGTGCAAGCAGAGCCCATCCCTCAGAGAAACAAAGAAACCATCGACTCAGGGTTTCAAGAATCGAATTGTTATCATCAGAAACCAAAACACGAAAATGGCAAACAGGGCTTCCAGTCAGACATCAAGATCTCACCCGCTGAAGCTTTCTCTCGATCTCTTGGGTAAGCGCGGTAAGATAAGCCGATCTCCGATTCGCCGAACCCTGGTTCATTCTCCCGGACGCCCGAATGGAAGAGCATTTGAGAAGCAACAGAGAACCCTAACCCTAATCTCCCACTGCCTCTCGTCTTCGCGGTCGGTGATCCAAGGTAGGATTCGAAAGAGATCGCACAAGAAATGCTCAGAGAATTCGAAACCCTAGCTAGATTGGGGGAAAAAGAGAGAGGAGCCGTCCGGATTTTCTCGAAGCCGTTCGGAGAAGAAGTCCATTAACCGATTCTTGGATTCGGTTACACGGAACGACCCCCTTCGCTTTTCCCACCTCCCTTCCCCCTTTATTTATTGGAGCACAGTGGATATACGCGTCAGCTCAAATCCGAGGGCCGACAGGGGGAGAGGGATATGGATAACGGACGGAATATTTTTAAATAACCAAAGAATCGCAATAAAATAACAAATTTGCCACATTCCCTGTGCATAGGCTACGCCAGTGTTTTCCAGAGTTGAGACTTGCGAGGGAAGGGTGGCATCTATTCCGCGGTAGTGGCGGGGCCGCGGGGGAGCTCTTTCTCTTCCGGAACGTCACCGTTATGGTGCCGTGAGTGACACGTGTCTCCGATGGGTGGGCCGTGAGTGACACGTGCCTTCGATTGGGACAAGCTGTCGTGCATAGACGCCGTAGAATGACCGCGTGTCATGTTCGATAAAGACATTTTTGCCTCATCTAGATGATGAAGTCATGATGATGGGTAGGTTCGCATTTTATTGGACCAGGGTTAAGATAACGAGCCAGAATACCATTTTGATTCTATTTCTGAGCGGCAGTTTGGAAAAAATTAGAACGAGCAGACATGCAGTGATGCACCTTCCTCCTATCTTATATCTACACTTTATATATTATTGAGACAAACCGATTGATCTTCAAATATCGATCAATCTCTAATCAAATTCGATCAACATCCGACTATGTCCACCAAACAGACGGACGATCATGAAAGCAACTACTGACTGAGTTTCGACCAAGCAAGCCGACCGACCATTTTCATAGCCAACTCACTATGGCCAACTTACCATCTTCATGGCCGACTCACCATGACCGACCGACCGTCTTCATGGTCGACTCACCGTGGCCGACCGATCATCTTCATGGCCGACTCACCATGACCGACCGACCGTCTTCATGGCCGACCGACCATCTTCATGACCGACTCATCATGGCCGATTACCATCTTCATGGCTGACTCACCATGGTCCGACTTATCATCTTCATGGCCGACTGACTATCTTCATGACCGACTGTCAAATGACCGACTGCCAAATATATAAACACGATACCATAACCATCACAAACGGTTATTAGTCGTATATCGCGATATAATTAGTGAAGATTAACAATCCACATGTAATTATGGCCCGATGATTTAGCACCATAAAATGCGGAATCATGTCCGACGGTTACAATAATCTCATCTATAAAAAAGAGTAAGACAACAACATCGATAAGCTACTTTTGGCCTAAGCTCTGCTCCTCAAATCATTCAAACTTATTGTTGCCCAGTCTCCCTCTCTGACTTAAGCATCGGAAGATCTCCATCGGAGGCAACTTCGATCAGATGGATTTTATTTTGCAGGTGCTCGTTCCCGACGAACAGACGATGAGGAAATTAGCCGCAACAGATTGGCGCGCTAGGTAGGGGGAGAAAACAACTCGCAATGACAAAAACTAGAGCTCAACGATCAACAGCAATCAGATCAGCGAGACACTCTTCCCGTCGGGAAGAGGCTCCTCCCCTCCCTCCGGTAGTAGAGTCCAGTTCTCCGTGCTCCGTGCTCACCACGGACGTCCAGATTGCTGCAATCATGCAGCAAATGAATGTTCTCACGAAGGCGGTCAAAAGCCTCCAGCAACAGCAGACCTAGCCACTACAGCCGCCGATGGAGCCACTGATGACGCATTCAGTGCCTTCCAGGCACAGCCACCATCATCCGTGACAATCTCCATCTCCTTCACCAGAGCAGCCGTCTCGGCTCTCTCATCGAGATAAGTAGCGGCACTCACTGCGCTCTCGATGCATCACCCATCATTCACGGCGTTCCTATCTTTCTCAGTTAGATCGACCAAGGAAGAAAAAGTGATCGTGAACACCGTCTGCTTCTCCCTCTAATTCATTGGGAGGTTCAACCCCTAGAGTCTCCCACCACCAGCGGCTCGACGACTATGAACGTAAGTTCGAGGGAATCGACCGCTAACTTGCCCAACTTCAGATAGACGGTCAGAAGTCTTCGAATGACTTCGATTTTCATGTCGCTCAATCTCTCTCTCGATATCTCTTGGATGAACCAATCCCAACTTAGTTCAAGATGCCGCATGTGGAGCCCTATGACGATTATACCGACCCAATTGATCACCTTAAGAACTACAAGGCTCTTATGACGATCCAGGGGGGCAACCGACGTCCTCCTATGCATCGGCTTTCCGACTATACTTCGGAAGGCTGCTCGGGCCTGGTACTTCGATCGGGAAGCATTCATTCTTTCGGGCAGCTGAAATATCCCTTCATGGCCCACTTCAGCACTAGTCGAAGGCCACCACGAACCTCAGATAGTCTCTTCTCGATCAAGCAGGAAAAGACCGAAACACTCTGAGATTTCGTGGCCCAATTCACGTACTCTTTGGATAAGACCCTCCCCTGTACTTATGCCAAACTTCTAGAGTGTGCATACAAGTATATGCATGCGGATGATGAAGCTTCTGACCGACGCCAAACAGAATGTAAGGGTCAGAAGATGAAGAAACAGAAGAAGAGAGAAGCTCCGATCGAATCAAGTTGGCCACCTTCCAATGAGTGAGCTTCGCCTCGACGATGGAGTCCAAGACCGAACTACGATAGGTATGGCTCCTATACTCCTCTCTCTGCTCCTCGTACGCAGATCCTCCTAGAGATCGAAAGAGCAGAATATCTACGACAACCTCCATCGATGAAAGCAACACCGAGAAGCCACGATCAGAAGAAATACTGTTAGTTCCATCGTGATCATGGTCACGATACAGAACAATACATCCAACTTAGGGATGAGATAGAGGCTCTGAAGGATACTTGAGGGATAACTCCCGAAGAAGAGTCGGCGAAACGACAACAACTCAATGTAATAACTTTCTTGGAAAAGGATGTTCGGAGAATTCAAACTCCTCATGACGATGTTGTTGTTGTTCTGACAATTAGCTAATAAAAACATGATAGATATTTTGTTCTACTCGACTTCTTTCCGAATGTAACTACTCAGAGAATTCAATATATTGCATCACTCTTTAAGTTCAGCCGACTATTAAATGATGAGTAGTCAATTCCTATCAACATCAATATTTTGGCTTTCACTGTAAAAGCCAGAAGATCGACTATCTCGACTTCGAATATACTTCAGCTTTCATTGTAAAAGTCAGAAGATCGATTATCTCGACATTGACTATATTTCGATTTTCACTGTAAAAGCCAGAAGATCGACTATCTCGACATCGACTATATTTCGACTTTCACTGTAAAAATCAGAAGATCGACTATTTCGACACCGAACATGTTTCATCTTTTACTGTAAAAGCCAAATAATCGACTTTATCTCGGTACAGAATATATTTCGCTTTCACTATAAAAGCCAAAAAATTGACTATCTTGGTGCAGAATATATTTCGACTTTCACTGTAAAAGTTAGAAAACCGACCTATCAACTACAACTGGAGGCCAGTGCCGGCGACGCAGACTTTCTACACAAAAGTCGTGCTGCCCTCATAGTCGGCTGTCCATCGAAGCAGCTGGCTAAGTTACTGACTTAGCATCAGCTAAGAAAGGCAAAATGCCAAGATGACCAAGGTCAGATTGGAATCATACTGACTCAGCCACGGCCAGTCGAGGGATATTCAATTTGCCACCATTTATCATAACAATACGATGTATAAGCCCGACCAAGGTCCGGACAATGGATATTCGACTTGCCATCGTTATCCTAACTAAATACGTCGAAAACTATACGACTAGCAGATTTCGAAGTCTGCGAAATAGTCGGATCTACAATCTACAAATCAGAATTAAAACGCATGACGCCAGTTCGTCTTCCCGATATAACGGCTGGCGTCGGCTCACCTTCGCAAATGACGCCTGACACCAGATCTCCCTGCTGATACAACAACTTGAGGATGACAAAGTGAATGATCGATAGTATTTTAGAGAATATGGCGGTAGAGTCAAGACTCGACATAACAGATAACAACTCCTTTCATCCAAAGCAACTGACCACGTGGCTACGCACGTGACAACTCACCATTGGACTCAGGAGTGGGGGGACAACTGTTGGGACAAACCGACTGACCTCCAAATATCGATCAATCTCCAGCCAAATCCGACCAACACCCGACTCTGTCCACCAAACAGACGGACAATCCTGAAAGTGACTACCGACTGAGTTTCGACCAAGCAAGCCGACCGACCATCTTCATGGCTGACTCACTGTAGCCGACCGACCGTCTTCATGGCCGACTCACCATGGCCGACCAATTGTCTTCATGGCCGATCGATCATCTTCATGATCGACTTACCATGGCCGACTCACCATGGCCCAACTTACCATCTTCATGACCGACTTACTATCTTCATGACCGACTGTCAACGACCGACTGTCAAATATATAAACACGATACCATAACTATCACAGGCAGTTATTAGTCGTATATCGCGGTGCAATTAGTGGGGATTAACAATTCACATGCAATTATGGCCCAATGATTTAGCATCATAAAATACGAGACCACGTCCGACGGTTATAACAATCTCATCTATAAAAGAAGGTAAGGCAACAGCATCGGTAAGCCACTTTTGGTTTAAATTCTGCTACTCAAATCATTCAAATTTACTGTTGTCCAGTCTTCCTCTCTGACTTTAAGCATCAAAGGATCCCATCGAAGATAATTCCAGTCAGTGTGGACTTCGTTTTGCAGGTGCTCATTTCTGACGAACAGACGATGAAAAAATTGACCGCAACATATATATATTCTAAGATATAGAAGAAAAAATTATGCATCAATGACATCAGATCAATAGCTGTCTCACAAACAACTGTGTCTTTTGCAGGTATTCCCCTGATTAGCGATAACAATCTAATGGCTTGTAAAATATAAAACTTACACAACTATTATCTGCTCCAAGTATTTAAGGAATATAAGAAACACCATTTATCAATTTTCTTTTCATGGTTATGTACTTACCAGTCTTCCAGAGGGCCTCAATCAAGATCGACAAAATCTGTAAATGAAATCAACAACTTATCCTGCTCATTGTCCCCCTTTGAATGTATTTTCCTTCCATTTTGTCTCCTATTATCTTAGAGTATCCAAACAAACTAAAATGCACAAAAATTATCTAAGACATCTAAGTTAAAATAAAAAAAGCACCCAGCCATCATAAAATTTATCAAAAACATCCGAGTTAAAACACAAGCACGCAACCATCCAACTACAATGCTGCATCTAATTTACATGGGTCTTTCTTTTTATTTATTGGAAAGCATTCAGGTAGTTAAGTAATAGTTTCATATACATTATTATATTTCATATTTTACTCCCTATTTGCTAAGTTTTTTCTCGTTGATAAAAATAAATAATTAATTTTAGATATTTTCAGAGCTTTATTGTTCAAAAATATTTATAAATATGAGTAACTTCTATGACTATATTTATTTGTAATTTTCTACATACTCTCTAAAAAAATAGATAATTCATTATTTTTCATAATTATTTTTTTATTCTACAACCAAAGAGTACTGACAATATTTGATAAAAAATTATTAATATTTGATAAAAATTATTAATATTTTTTACTCTAAACAATTTTAATTTTAATATTTTAATACAAATTTAGTTGAACTAATATCTTAAATTCTTGATCAGATCAAACTTCATGCAGATTTAACAAGTATGACTTAATCTTTAATTATCTTGTATTTCATGCAATCAATATAATAAATTATGTTACTGTTATTTATAATTATATAATTAATATTAATTTTCATCATTGAATTCTACTAAAAATTCAATTTACATCCACATAGTATATAACTTATTTGGATCGATAAAAAATATGGAGAAAACTAATATATGACTAACATCTCTATCCACTCATGACAAATATGGATATCTTAATATCCTATTGGTAATGACAATTTTTTAAAACAAATATAGATATTAATTTTGATATTCATTTAACAGCCACATCCATATTTATATTTATAAAAAGTATTAGTACAAGTATAGATACATTAGTACTGAATTTGTTTTCATCCCTACCTCAACCAGACCATCCAAGCACAACGTCTGCGCCCATGGCACCTTACTTTTGGATGTAATCCAATTAACTTCAGATTGGACTTGGTCCAACCACGACGACCAGGGCGCAGCTCCAAACTCTAAACATAGTACCTACCGGATTCACAGGTCAAGAACCGGACTGGTTCAGACCAATTTGCACCGCAATTTCCAAGTATGGGCAAGCCTTGGCTTGACCTAGACTGGCGTTCCTGTTCGTGTCATGCATACACAAATATTGCTGGGCAAACCTGTTAGCACACACGAAGTACCGCTGTCGACTTGGACGTAGGTTTGCTCAGGTATATATATATAGGCCACACAAAAACTGCTGCAATTATTTAAAATAACCCTTAATATTCAAACAAGAGCCCAACAAAGTAAATAAAAGCAGACTGTTACCAAAAAAAAGTAAATAAAAGCAGACGGACTTATTATTTTATATGGAGCAAAACTTTGCACTACACGATTTTACAACACTAGAAAATCCTACAATGACACAAACAATACAAACAAAATGAAGAAATGTAACATAAACTAACCAAAATTCTGACGCACCTCAAACATTTACACTTAGGATCCAGAACAATAGGTCAAAAATAGACAAGCTGCCTCCAAATAGAAATTACATTCAAACGTTATACAAGATCAGAGATTCTTCTCACGATGTTGTTCTTCTACCGAAACACACCAAATTTTTATTACCCAAGGATGCCTCACAAAAAACCTGCATGAACCTCGGAACTACAGATACAATTACAAAATTTAATGGCCAAAAAGTTGTTTCCATGTTGCGGAACCCCATCTTCAAATGCTGGTGGCTATTTATCTGCAACGAGAGAAATGAATAGCTACTTTCCTATGAATATTTTACCTCTATATAAACGAGCGGTAGGATTACAGATCCATTGGAGACAACAGTTTTACCTGAATGGTGAACAAGAAAATGCCCCTTTTCTGATGGTGACTGGCAGAAGAAAAATAATTTAAATCAATTAAATGAAAAAAGTAACCTCAAAAGGTCCCCTGTACATCACATGCCTCTGCAGTTGAAATTTTTCCCGGTAAAATGCTAAATTACAAGATTTGTTCAAACACCTGCAAACAAAACTGCCAGAAAATTCATCAGTAACTACCCAGAAGGAACTACTACAGAAATCTGAGAAAAAAAGTGTCTACATTGATTATGCCCGGTAACCTTATCAATACAGTTGCTTGAACTAGCAGCTGTCTATTACATGTGATGATCATTAACACGTCTTTCATATGCAAAATCACTTTCAATTTAATTACAAGAACATTTTCAGATAAAATTAAAGATCAGATTACCTCATGGTATTACTGGTGCTGAGTTCAGTCCAGATATTTCAACTTGGATCTTTTAGAAACACCAATAGGGTAAAGAGCATCAAGTCCCACCAGACATTCCTCAATGGTTGATGTCTGTTGATACAACCAAATTTGATATAATCTTCTAACTTTATAATTTAGTTCCAAGATCATTTGATAGCTGTAATATTCCACGCATTTGGAGGTAAGGATTCTCCAGAAGTTTTTCATTGTTGCACTATTTTTTTCAAGAGAAAGAAAGATGTTAGCACACGTGTTTATTATTTCAAACAAGAAGCATATGTACAAATATATATATCTCTTTACAAATGAGTTCAAGCAACATGTGAAAGAGCTACAACCTGTTGTGCTTTAATAATGAGGCTTTGAAGCATGCGTTGGTAACTCTCAGGCTCCTCTGTCATCATTCTCTGCGAACCAAAGCAGAAACAGTAAGTATCATACAGGTGATTACATAAAATTGGTTAAACAGTTAGGATAGGAGATCGTTGTGAGAGAAGGAGAAGGCATACTTTCAACAGAAAAGCAGCAGAATAATATGCTACCCTTGAGTCTGTATCATCTAAAAGTCCTCTGTCAACATCGAAAAAGTACATTAATGTTAGGCATATCCAAAAGACTGGTAAAGCATAACGTACAACATGGGTGGGCAAAAGCTACCTGAAAAACTCTTTGCCTTCAACTTCAAGAAAAGCTTCTTGATCAGCAGTGCATTTACCAATTAAAAGTAAAAGAAGAGCAGCCCGTATATCTGATGTAGCACCAGGAAGATTCCCTCTTCCTTTGCTGCCAACAGCAACGCCTAGTGCAATATCATCAGTTGCTGCACCAGCAAGTTGTATTAAGGGCCAGTAGAACAATGATGTTGGAACACGAGCCACTAGCTGCATAGGTGCTATAGCTTGTCCTCGCAAAAGCAATGCTGCCGTTGATGCTGTCTCACATGTTGGAGTGTCTCGACCAGTGCCCTGACTGGTGCTAAAATTTCGTGGCAGCTCATCTTTGCAATCATTATTCTGAAGTGTTTCTTGTGACACACGAGCTTCCCTGTCTTTGCGAATTTCAGTTGTACAACCAAAAAGATAGCTGAGGCTTTTAAGATTCCCAGAAGGCATTTCATTTGCAGTTTGAAGCCTCAGACATAATTGAGAAAATAACATGTCACACATCTGCACATGAGTTTAAATCAGAGAAGAGAAACACTGAAGAAAGAATGAAGTCTACAGAAATGTTTTGATACACCTCTTAGAAAGTCCTTGAACTCAGAAACATTTGGTCAAACAAATTTGAAGAGAAATACTGTCCTACAATAAACATATTGAGGTTTAAAATCTAGAGCGTAATTACCTAGTGCTTGAAGATAGAATAAGTCATTTTAAACAAATTATACTCAACAATGATAATAAATACAAACAGAAGTACACAGAAAAAATCTAGCATATTAGAAGTCCCAATCAAATCAGCAGTAAATATCCAGCTTGACAAAAAGGATGAGCTCTCTGATACAACTGTAAAATCAGGAAGCAAAGAATGCAAACCAGCTTAATACCCATCATCAGCATATCCTTGTTACACCAGGATTTTAATCACTGGTTTTGGTGAAGACATTGCTAAAGCATAAAGAGCAATAAATTAAAATCACCTATACTTCTAAAACAAGTTCTAAGAAGAGATTGTTGCAAGTAATCTTTAAAATGATCAAGACAGATCTACATTAAAAAATCTGACAGCAAATGTCATTAAGGTTTAGAAGTAAAACATGACAAATTACCTTCAAGATGTTGATATAGTCGGTCTCATTAATTTGAACCACCAGTGATAAAGCAGTGCTCATTATGTCTATAACTGCATTTGCTTTGTCCAGACGGTTTTCACTACAATCAACACCTTCATGATTTACATGCTGCATCTCGCTTTCATCAAGCAATAATTTGCATCGCATGAGAAGTTTCTCCAAAACATAAAGAAAGCCCCACCTAATAAAGTTGTGTTTTGACTTCAAAAGCCCACACATTATAGAGATAGGCAGTGGAACTTCTGGATCAGTTGAATCTTGATTGCCAGTGACACCAATTTGTTGCTGCAATTTTTTAATGTTTGACCATATACTCCTATCATTATCCTCACTAATTTCTGACAGAAGCAAATCAACTAGCCATATATACCCATGATGGCGATAAGCAGATCTATCTGAGTGAAGAAGTGAGTGTAAGGTAGCCCAAGAAAGTCTAGCTTTTGTACCGATATCAGTTTCTCCAAGTCCATTCTCAATACTCTTAACGGACTTGTAAGATTTTGTTATTCGAATCATATACGAAAATTCATTATCCAATCTGGTGAATGTGCTTATAGTTGCATCAAGTTTCCTTGTGATCTTCTCCAAGAGCTACACATAAGAAAAGGATCCAATAGATTATATCAATTACACGAGAAGAAATAAAAAAGTGCAAATTAGTTTTTTGCATCATCATATCTTTTACCTGATTCACATGCTAAAAATAGACCATTAGTGCCGCATGAAACTTCTGGTTACACAAGTGAACACAGAACAAAGTATTTTTTTAAGAAAAGGAATCACATGATCGGTTACAATAATAATGATTAACAACCAAGTGTAATGGAAGGGTCTCATCCATTATCATTTTCAACTGTGTAATGTAATTCTTGCACCTTTTTGGATAACTACGGATTTTTGTAGGGCAAGAACTAAAACTCAAATTTCTTAATGTTCAGATAACAGCGGTGGCAGTGATTGGTGATCCCATGGTAACACTGGAACAAAACATGAATCAAAAGTGGACACCCATTAGAGTATTTGATAGATAGTATTTACAAGTAAACAGAGTTAAAATTAAATTGCAATAGCTCTTAGACTGCCTCCTGAGTTCTGACCAAGTGATCCTCTCATTGCATGGGTGGCTTTGAGTAAGCTTGTCAGCATCTTTGTTCAGACTCAAGGCTCATGGAAGATCAAGGATTGCTATCTAGCATATGGCAAGTACAGAAATACAAGAGCCATAAATCACATTTACAAATTGAGTAACTTGCTAAAATAAACACTAGAACCAGCTCTAATTCCCAATTTTTGAACATCTAGCATCAACAGCCTATGGACAAGCAAACTCAACTAGAATTTTATTTTGCTCATCCATACATGTTATTTTGGATTGTTTGTTCATATATTTCCAAATGCATTCCATGCTTTGAATAATAAGATATAATAATATTCACGGGAAGAAAATTACCAAATTTTGGCGTTCATAGTTCGGTGAGTTTGATAAGGCTGCAGAGATAGAACTTTTCAAAATCTCTCCAATGCCTTCCACGCCATGCTTAACAGCAATATAAAAGGCTTCAGGTGCATCAGCAAGCGTAAGCATGGAAGCAACAGGTTGAATCTCATCATAGGCATAGGCAGAATTTCCACCAGCCAAACAAGATTCATTTATCTGATGTACAACATAGTCAAACAGAACTAGAAATAAATCACGCTTTTCTTCCCTTGAGTTGGCCCGTGAGTACTGCAAAGTAAAATGAGATAAGTTTCCTACCAGGACAACTATAGGTAAATCTTAAACTGAGAAATTAACATCATTATTTTACAGAACAGACCCTTCAAAAATATACTTAAAGAAAGAAAGGTTAGGCCACAGGAGGAAAAAATAATGCAGTAAACCATAAAAGTATTGAAGATAATTATGACTTATTTCCCCAAAAGTTACCAAGGCACCAGTATTATGACTAAATTTTAAGTTAACAGAACTTTCGAACTGTGAAGGAATTTTTTTTGGCTAGAAACTGTTCAGGAATTTCAATGTTGCCAAAATCATGACTTGATTTTATAAAGCATCTCTCAACATCAATTCTCTATATTTAACTCAAATGTTTCACTCTAAAACACTAGTCAATTATCAAACAAGAAAATCTAACCCAATTGAATTATGAACCTTTCGTAAGTATCACGAAATACAGGTAACTGTTTGAAAGATGAATAATTTAGAGCATACCTCAAGACATATGAAGTCAATTCCGCCAAGATGATCAACTTGTTCAGCAAAAAATGTTGGAGCATCGGAAGCAGCTTGAATAGCTCCATTTGAAGTTTTATAGAACATGTTTGCCAACATGCAGATGAGCTTGCAATGAACTACTTCTGCCCACGAATGTTCATCACTGATCTCTACAAGGGTCTTAATAACCTGTAAGTGAAAGCATACAACAGAAAGGCATAGATAGATGAGGGATACTCCTAAACAAAAATGTAACTATTCACCAGGCAGAGATAGTTCAATGCACCATGAGAGGATACTGGGAAGAAAGACTTCTTTAGATGCTTGGATCAAAACCTAGTCTCAAGCCCTAAATCAAATCTAAACCATAGCGCACCCAACTGCATGTTGTATTTTAAACTACTCACATGGAGTGGTAACTCCGTTCTTTACAAAATGCACATGGATTGTCCATCACATATATTAATCCTTCAACCATTCCCCATCTTCCCCCTATGATTCCAATTCTCAGCATATATAGTTGATCAATAGCATATGATTACTGGTGGAAAAGCATATAATGCATTCATAAAAAGTGAGTGATAAAAGGGTGAGCATTGGTACAACAGTAAGGTTGCTCTATTGTAACTTGGAGGTCGCGGGTTTAAAACACGGAAACATCCTCTCTACACGCGGTGCTAAAGCTGCATGTGACTCTCCCCAGACATTGCAATGGGAGAGACTCATGCATTGGGCCACGCCTTTTTTCATATAAAGTGAGGCATGGTTTATCAGCTAGATACAAACTTTTAGAGTGCAACATATTCATGACAAACAAATGGGGTCGCATGGAATATTTCATAAAACAGAAAGTGAATCATAACATGATAATACTCTACATGTACAATAGTAGCATATGGACTGGTTGAGTTTGGCAAAATTGAGATGGTAAGGTATATCCATAGTAAATCTAGTGAAATGTAATAAGATAATGTGCATTCAAGAAAGCCAGAGCAGAGATAATGCAAGATGAAGTGGTAAACACAAACATCTCAAAAATGTGGAACAAATTCTAGAGACAGCCTAGTTTTGGGGAAAGGAAAGCATATACAGGAATGGTAAGAAAATGTTTGAAATATTCTATGACATTTGACAAGTGCATGGCAATGAACGGCAAGACAATCCATAAAGCAAAAACATACAAGGTGTGATTGGAGGGCTGCTCATTGTGCATTGTAGACCAACTTAGTTGTATGTATTCAAGCTCATTTTTTGAGCTGCTTGGATTTGTCATTTCTCAGGTCAAGCCCAAGGTTAGACCAGAATCTGTCAGTGAACGACTGTTTAGGCTCATTTCATTTATAAGCATTAAAAGGAGTTCCTCACAGAGCTCGTTCTGGGTTGAATGAAACGGTTATAAAGCCAAGTCCATGCTGTACATGAACTGCATGATTCGCTTGCAGCCTTACATGCTGGCATGATGTGATGACTTCATATTTGAATATGCCAAATCCAAGCAGATCAATGGAATACCTTTGGACATTTATAATGTGAATCTATGGTTAATCAAGTTAGAAAAGGCCAAGAAGTTATATCCTAGTCAAATTAAGTATTTAAATTGATAAAGAATTGTCAAATTTTGTCATAGAGTTAATGTTTGCAAATCTATCTTAATTTAAGTCATGCTCAAGGATTTAGGTCCCAACGGGACGTCTCGCGGGACACTGGAATGGGGTACCATCCCATGTATCGGGACAAGACGTCCCATTAGCGTCCCAGCATCCAGATCAAAATACCTTGGGACATCCTCTGCCCCAAGTGTCGGGACAGAGCGGGATGGCGGCGCATCCCGTTCCATGAAAAAAATAGGACAGCCCTATCCCACAGGATTTAAAACCTTGATCATGCTTACTTCGCAACCTACTTCGAAGTTTTCCCTCTAATGTATTCTCCACACACCTTGTTCTCTCCAATTGTTGACAAATTAGCCCATTTCAACTTCCACTGCTATAAAGAGTTCTGCCCTGACCATATTAAGTCCTGAAACCTGAGTGACAGTATTTGCAGGTTATAGCACGATCATCTCATCACAAGCATTGTCCCAGTCAATATTTGAATCTGTTCATTGTGGATGCAAGAACTACTTCTTGCAAGGGAAAATGAATGTGCACCATATTTCCTTCCTTCTCAAGTAAGTGCTTTTCTATTCCACTATAAGAGAAACCTAAAACTGATGTGAAGTGCTTTGCCGACTAGACTTGCTGACCTAACAATAAGCATAGGAATGCAATTGGCTGGATCAAATGTTCTAGAACACATTTTGCATATCTAACCGTACTTTGAAAGAAATTATCATAGCCTCTAGGCAAAAGATATGACAGCAAACTAATGTAATATTTGAAATTTAAAAAAAACAAAAGTAGAAAGCTTGGCATCTCACCCTTATGTCAAGACCTTCCAACCTGCTCCTTAATATTTTTCCTCTATCACAAACAAAGTAAAATAGACAACTTAGAGCAGATGCCCATACAATTTCTTCCCTTTCTTCTGTCTGCAAATATTCAATTGGACATATTACAAAATCCAAAACAAAACAATGTTAGTTAACAAGCTAGATAAAGCAGACCATGAAACATCAAAAGGAACAGAAGAGCAAGAAACAATGACACGATCTATCCAAAAGTTTCTCTAGTAAAAAGGAAGCAATTCACATAAAAAAACAGAAATCTTTTAGGCAATTCATGACACTTTATCTGTCAATCAAGATTCTATTCCATCTCCTAAAGCATTGTTGGTAACACAATGTGCAAAGTTCTGCAGAAAGTATTACTTACAATCTCATAAGAAAGTTCCCCTAAAACTTCCAGATGTGCTAGTTTCTTTTTTTTTCTTTCTTAAAAGAAAAGCATGAATAGCAGCCAACAAGACAAAAATTACTAAAATAGAAGAAAACAGATTGTGAAACACTTAGTGTCAGAAAACAAGTAAATTTAGCCTTGCAGAAAGATTTAAGGTCATTGTTGTAAGCATGAGCAAAATCCTTAAAGCCGCTAAAATAAGCATAGAACTCAGGCAATTAGCTATGCACTGACCTTGCATTGCCAAGGTTACCTTTCTAAAACAGATTGGTGAAGAAGAGAGAAGAAAAAAGTGGAGAGAGGGAGAAGATAAAGGGTTAAAAATATGATTTTCTTCTCTGTTATAAGAGGAACAACATTTATTAAGAAAAATAAAGAACTACACCATCCACTAACCACTTCTTGTCAAAAATTACAACTCAGCACCTCATGCCAAAGCTTCTCTTGGGTCACTCTTCTCTCTACACCATCACCTACCAATCACAATGACCCTAGTGTACTATTGATTCATTGGAAAATAAAGATTCCTTCTCTGTGCCAACTTTGGCCACAGGACTATATGTAAAGATGGCTATTCACCCTCCTAATCAAGGAGTTCAACCAGGGACCTATCTATTTAAGATTGTGATCCATGATTCCCCATTACTAGGATGCCATTTGGATTTCATTGCAAATGGGGACTGAAAAAGAGGAGAGAGAGTGGGCATGAGAAAAAGAGTGTCTTGAATAAATCTTAGATGAAATTGATGGAGACTTCTATTGAAGCTAAATGCAGGAGGGAGGGGTCCACACACATTTTGGAGTTCTACTTGTCAAGATGGCAGATTGGTGAAAATTATTCATGCTTTTGTCAACATCCCAGATACCCAACACATAGCTTTAGTTATTTGTTCTGTTTTAACTTTTAAGAGTAGGGGCACTCTTGGAACTAAAGTGTAAATGCTGGGAAATATTTCACATGCATGATAAGCAATATTGTCCATGTGCATGTGCATGTACATGTGTGTGTATACTTGTGGATGTATCTATGTGTGATGATCGAAGCGAGGGTCATGTATCAGCTGCAGCAATTCTTAGACGATGCAATGGAAAAAAAAAAAAGAAAAAAAAAAATCATAGATGGAATGGAGACAAGTTCAACAATCCTCCAAAGGATCATAACTAACACCTGAACAAGAAGGTGAAGAATCTCAAATAATATGGCCAAAAGCCATGACTCAAAATTATCAACAGCTGAAGCCATCCTCCGCTGCATGTTGGACTCTGTATCCATCTTTCCCTGTGTCCCCGGTTGTTCTTCAATAGTCAAAGAAGGCTCTTGTAAAGGTTTAGCTTCATCAATTGGTGGAGGATCTTCGTGTAACATAGGCTCCAGTAATTGTGCATGGACACCAAGATTTAGAATTAAATCAAAAGCCCGGATCCTAGAAGCAACTCTCTGAGAGCTAAGCATACCCTGAAAGATATTAAAAAAATAAAAATAAAAATTACAAAAATCAGGAAATCCATCTACATTTTCCCTCAAGGAAGTCATAAACCGAAGCATACCTCTAGCATATAAAGAGTGAGAGGAGAAGCAATTCCAGGATCCATCACATACCTGCAAAAGGAGATTATATTCATATTTAACTCATCCTAATGATACAAGGAAACACAAAGGAGATTAAAAACAAAGAAAGGTTGGTGCAGATGGAATGCTTGTTAACTGTCTTGAGTCTTGCATGGGCTTTGCAAGTAGCAAGATTCATAAAGCTAACAACTTGTTCAAGAATAAATATTATGAAATATTAGATCATCCATTCAATTTTTTTCAGTAACTTGCCTTATTACTAGTTTCAGTGGCAAATAAAATGCCCACTGTTGGAAAAAATAAATGGATAAGCATCAGTAAAACAGGTATGTGCATGAATGTGCCACATAAGTATTGGCTTTCGAGGAACAAGAGCAGATGAAAATCATGGGAATATAAGAAAACTAGGATTACAACAACTTCCTATAAGGCTAGAAAAGTTCTAATTAAGGCTGAAAACAGAAAAGTTGGAGGTGATATTTGAAATAGAGGCTATGGTGGTGGTGAGAGGAGTCATATAAAATTTATTGGTTTTTATATAAAAAAGAATTCTGCTAGATTGAGGAAGGTCGAACTGGATAGAAGTTTGAAAGTTGATGAGAAAGACTATCAGGTATCTATTTTATCCTATGCTCATTTTTAGGATAAGTTAATTGGAAATGTGCGTCCAGAGAATGAAACAAAAAGATTAGCACTGTACGAGAATTGAAGAGAGTAAAAATACTGCATGGTTCGAGTGTTACTAATTGTTGATTTATAATACAAAAATGGATGCTATCCATTCAATAGTGGTGATTTTTCTATCACAAGTGATCTACAAATTGACCAATGATTATGAGTGCAGTCCTCTTGATGCAAATTAAAATATCAGAAATCATGGTAGTTGAGGGTCACAAAGTCTTGAGATAAATATAATGCAGAAAAGTAAAAATAATATTTGATTATAGCAAGTCAGTGGCTTTTATATAGGCGCAACACCACAAAATTTCTGTTACAAATCTCAACTAGTTTAGTCACCATAATAATTAAATTCAAATATAGTGTAGTAAAGGATAAAACTAAGAGATTGGGTCATTTTAGAATAGGTTTTTGGCATTGAGCCTGATTTAGCTGTCTTAGGTTAGCTTAGTGTTGGTTGGGAAACATCATCACTGTTGGTAGTTCCTTGACCGTTGATGATGCCTATTACCTCTTTACAGCAATGATAAACATGACCCAAGGATACAAAGTCATCACCAGCTCAACTAATGGCTTTTATTTTGAAATGAAGGTTGCCACATGAATGTCCTACTCATGAAGTCAGCATATATAAGCTGCTGGGGCAAGAGACTCCATCAAGAACATGGACATTCGAAATTGTTACGTCAGAAAGCAATCGATAGTATTTAAAATTGATTAGGTATCCCACCAAGTAATGCAGGCATGGTTAAGGTCAAGCTTGCCTATAAATATGCCCAGCAAGCACGTGATTTTAAGATAAGCATGCTCGTTTGAGGATCTTCTTGAGCTCAGTGAAAAATTCCTACTCTGCTTCAGCAACTGGACATCCCTTACCTCTTTGAAGATGTAAGCTAATACATTAATGAAAAATAATTTTATTAGCACTAAACAACCAGGATAAGAACTGGCTCTACAGCATTTTCAGATGGACAAGATTCTTTAGGTTAACAAAGCAAACCTGAACAGAAAGCATTTAACTTGTTGCCTTTTTATCATATATCAGGCTTGCTCATGAATATTTTAAGGCCCTCTTCCTCTGATGAAAGCTAAGCTCAGCAATTAATTAGGTGCACTTACCTCAGCTTCTATAAAACAGGGTGTTAGACTCTACAAAGAGCTTGTTCTCGTTATCAGTGCATAATACAAGGAATTGATCTAACCTTGTTTGAAGATGAGGCCATGAATGACTACATGCAGTATACCACAAAATTCATGTGCCTTGCAGATCCACTCTTTACCAATTCTCTTGCAAATGCAAGCACATCACTGGTTCCAGAATCTTCACACAACACATAATTTCACTAGTCTTGTTATCGGTATAGAACATTTCATCCATCGGTCAAGTTCATTATCGAACTAATTTATAAGAATTTTTTGTGGAAGCTTGATAAAGGAGATGAAAATCAGGGTGCTTTCATTGGTGGAGCACACACCAATAACAGAGAGATGCTAAGGCAATCATTTGAATGATTGATGACTATATGTCATGTAACATGATCTCACATTGATGTACGAAAAGTTTAGGTTCAAATATGCAATTTAGAAGATTTTGAGAAAATGGGATGTCGAAAATTTTATGATATTATAGAGAAATTAAAAAAAAAAAGTGTTAATGTGACATGACGATAAGCTTACAAATGGGATGTCAAAAGAATTAGAATATGTTCTCACATTTACACTAAGCAAATGACCATTTTAAGAAGTTCAAATGAATTTGAAAGAAAACCAGTTGAAAATGTTGGTGATGTATTCTAGAATTGTCAAATGGTCATTAAATTTTACAACCATATATGACCAATCTACTGCAAACAAAATGTCTTAGGTGCTTTATCAGACAATCATACCATCAGCAACAATGTGGATGATCTAGAAGAAGCATCAGATTTTAAATAAGAAAACACTCAGGAGTCAACTACCATATGATAATAGGCAACAGATTTGTACAATAGAGACCTTCAGTATTGCATTAGTGGAACTTAACATGATGAAAACATATAAACAAGTCAAACATTAATTCATCTAGCAAGCCCAAAGATCTATTTGAGCATACATGTCAATAACAAGCTTGATGAGCACACTGACAGCAACATCCGTGGCCGGCTGCCCACTCTGCTTAGTTAATTGCGGTGAGGCATTCAACTGATTCGCATATGGTGAAGAGGACTCTGAGCAAACTTCAGCTATCACTTCACAAATTTCAGCAGGATTCAGCCTCAAAGGTTGCTGCTCACTGGTACACGTTAAGTTGATAATAAGAGAGAGAGCAAGAAATTAAGCACATAACAGTTTCCAAATACAAGATGCCAGTTTGCCACACACACGTGCGCACGCATACACACAGTGGACAAAAAGCATGAATACCTCTATGGAGATGCATATATCTGATATTTATCAAGACATTTAACTGATGCAGCAGAGCTTCTTCATCCAATAACAAGGTCATAGTAAATCCAAATACTAAGTTCATGCCAAAAACCTACTCAACCCAAATTTCTGGCAGACAATACGACCCACCCTTTTCCTATGCTGATTCAAGAATTCTACTTGTTACTTTGTGCTGCCCACCAGGTAACTATAGCAAAAGGATGGAAGTCCCACTTCTACCTTCCTCCACCAGGAAAGATCATTTTCCATGTTTTCAGTACTACCTATTACCCAACCTTGGCCAAGGGGAAGACAAAAGGTGCCAAACAAGTTCAACCATAAACAAGAATAGCAGTCATTTTCAGTCAATACTCATCTGCATGCGGTAAGGTTGTGGAGTGTGACGACTTCCCTGTTAAACAAACTTTAAACCTGAAATGTTTCAATCTTTATAATTCGGCCATGGTCATTGAACCCCTCATTAAAGGGATACAAAGGATGGTTTAGGTCTTCTGGGAAGTAGAATTTTAGTTTCCACTATGGGCATGCCTGCAACCTTTGAGGTTTTTAAGGTGCCTCTTTTCAATTCATTGTTGTGTATATAATGGTGAACACGAATGTTAGAAGTTCAAAATGAGTTGCAGGCGGGATGTAGAATATGCCCTGACATCATCATTAGAAAGTTGCACATAAAAAACTTCACAATGAAGCCTCTATTGGCCTTTCACCTCTGATTCTTTCATTCTCTGCACTAGAGAAAAGGGGTGCTGAGTAGATGAGAATAATTGAACTCCCAAACAATTATTACAATGTTACAGAATCCTATGCACCTAAGGGTGGCAAGCAGGTCGGATATAGGTTAGGTCAAAAATTTGTCAACCCAAATCTGACCTATTTATTAAACATGTCAAAAATCCAGATCCAAAACCCAACCTTTCTATTGAATAGGTAATCTGATCCGACCTACATAACCCATTTACTAAAGCTGGTCAAATCAGGTTAAACAAGATAAACAGGCTAAGTGGGTTTTGAATGCGTTAAATGGGTTTAAACGGTTTAAATAGGTTAAGCAGGTAAAGTTAACCTATGCAGCCCCCTATTTTTACCTTTGTTTTGTTTAGCCTCTAAATCCACTTACCAAGTAAACAATAACCCACTTGGTCTCAAATTTACTTCCTTCCAACTCCTACAGTGTCTACCATAATCTTCCCTTCCCTATCTCGCCCTAGTTAACAAGAAGTCTGCTCTCACTTATCCTAGAACTTCTAATGATGGAAAAAAAATTGGAAATGGAGTCAATCCATTTTTCTCATAATCAGATATTTGCTAGGAAATGTGAAGTGCAAGGGAAACTAGCAAGAAACTTCCAAGGACCACCACCAATGAACTACTTCTCAATGATTTCTAGAGGTTTTTATGGAGTTTCTCCCAGATCTCCATTTGTTTTTACATGGCACTTCCCTCTACCTGCTTCGGTAACTCTTCTAACCACCGTTCACCATACTTGACCATGTTGCCCATACCAAGCATATCATGCTATAATGGTAGCAAACCAATACGCAGTATGAGGGGGGACCAAGTATTGGTACCATGAACTGACTCATACCAACACTGTACCAGGCTACCAACATGGCACAAGTACAGTAGCAAAACCGATACTGCAAACAATGCTTTCATTGCCATTTCCTGCATTCTTTTGCATCAGGGCAACTATGTTGTCATCCCTGCCCATTCACAAAAATTAGTTTATCCATAGTAAAGCAAGGCACAATAAACTATCTTATAGGAGTTTGCTTTTCGATCAACATTGACCTATTATTGGACCTTCCTATCACAATGTCTGCTCGAATTTTATTTCATTTCAATTAATAGTAGTTAGCTCAACTACCTATTTAGAAAACTCTATCTCACATCCAACAACTTCCCTATATCCTCCACTTTCCACATCCACATTAATAATTAAATTATTATTCACACTAATTTGGGGAGTTAGGAACAAGCAAAGCAACCTGAGGAAAAATCAAGTTACATAAATGCCTCAAATTAGCACCCAAAAAAAGAAAAAAATCAAGTACCATAAGCAAATTACTAGTTCGTAATAGGGAACACTGCCTTTTTCAACCAAAAAACAGCCAAAGGATTTGCTTTACAAGCTAGACAACACCTTATTGAAAATTGTAATGTATGGTACAGACATGAACAGGGGTCAACATATTTCCAACCCTTATGGTTAAGGATAAGCTTCTGAAAAATAGTAAAACAAGTATTTAAGAGAGTAGCTTTTTAATTAAAAATCCATTCGATCCATATGGGCAGGCTTCGCCAGGGGTGCAAAGCACCGCTCATCCTCGATGAGCCCGCGGGCATGCTGGAACAGTGCGGCAGCCACATTGCAGCAGCAGCAGCTCCCCCTACAACCCCAGTGAGGTATCCGCCCAAAACCAATGGACTCAAACCATCCTCATGGGGACCACCTCAGCCATTCCAGTGCTTCATGCTTAGAATCATTTAAGGGCAGGTAGGTTATCATGTATAAAAGATTTGATGATAAATGAAGGGACTTTAACCTTGTCGCCATGGCCTTCAACATAACCCTATAAACATATTTCAACAAGTTAATCAACCAATAATTCACAACACACTTGGTGCCCTCAGGTAAGCTTTTATTTTGCACTGAAGTTTCTTCTTATTCTTTCTTTAACTCAAGTCATTGCAATGATTCATGCAACTTATATAATATTCTGACAGATCATATGTTCCCTTAGTTCAATATAAATCCAATTATATTTACATATGGTCACCAATTTCAATATATTCAGTGTCTCCTTTCAACACTCAATATGTTATGAAGAAATCATAGTCACAAAAACTCCAGTTTAATGAATTTTTCCCATTTACTCCTGAAAATTCTAGTGAAAAGTTAATTTTAACTCATGGAAAGAGTCCCTTTAGAAGTTCTAGAAACCACTGAGCATTCATGAATTTATAAAAAACCAAATATTATCTTAAGCTTCATTGAAATGTTGATCACTTGCCCATTTACTGAGATGTGTCGATATTCTTAATATTTTCTGTTCTTTTCTTGTCCTACAAATAAATATCTTTTTTCTTCTTGCAACATATAAACTTCTGTCCTTGCAAAAAAAAAAAAAAAAAAAAAATCAGAATCCTGACCTTGTTATCATCCAAACAATCATGATCACACAGAGAGTTCCATATTTAAATGCACACAAATGACCTACTTACTTGATTATTACTATTGTAACAGGAGATCTATGAGATTGCAGAGAGCTTTGGTTTAATACCTGTAGTGTTTGTACTGAAAAAGACGACGGGCTCGGGGATGGAATGTGCTTGCTGATACTTCCTTCCTACAGGAGAGAAATATATCAGTTACATGCACATATTCTAATCAATAATTTTGAAGTTGACAAAAAAAAAAAAAAAAGAAATTAGCTTAAACCATGCACTCCCACATGGCTGGGCAAATCAACAATTCTTAGCACAGTAGTGTGATCTGATGGTCCTTTTTTTCTAGAAAAGTAAAAGTGTAATATCATAAATGCTCCTACAATATTGTGAACAGGCATGTAATTGTCCTTTTGAAAGGAAAACCAGATGAACACCCTTGAAGAATTAGGGTTAGGACATCTTTAGTGAGGGCCACAAGGTTGGGTGGTAGGCCTCCATAAAAGCAGAAGTTTTGGGTGTTAAACCTGACCTACATCATTGATGACTGGTCAGCTTTCATGTTGATTTAGTATTGCTCCTGGAAGAATCCTACTGATATTTTGAACATTTAATTTTTTTGTCGTACTGCTGGTGGCATCCTTTCAAAAAGCTTACATCATATTTTACCAAAATTGATTCAAACAGTACATCTAAGATCTACAATCTTGATGCTTACATGAGAATGCAAGCAACTTAGGCCTTGTAACTGCAAATGAGTTGCAAACATGGGAATAACGCATCCAGCTATGCAAACAGCAACAAAGTGACGGAAACAACCAGAAACCAAAAAAATTAAACCAGTATTTAACGGTACTAGCAAAGAAGCACATTACCAAACTTGATGAGGTCCTGGTTTCATGCGCTTCGATGCAGTTATAGCTTTTAGATGGCTATGAGATGATGCAAAATTAGTAGCTGCAGTAGCTGTCGAAGGTTGCAACAGGTCAATATCAGGTAAATCTTGTGTTACAGAGTATTTCCACGGCTTTTCCTTCATTTTCGCCTCCATGTCCCCCACCAGAAGAGCTGCAGCACCAACCTCTAGGAAACTATGAGTATGGGCATCTTGGGGCATCATAAGACCATCACTGGGTCAAAAGATATTCCTGTGAGTTTCTCACATTTTCCCAAATTTATGCTACTCAACCAAAGCTGAACTTAAAGAAATATCAAAACAGTCTCATATGATGTTACTTTGCACATAGATAAGCAGCACCTGTGATTTACCTTTCTCTTGTGAAAAATATTTGGTCTTCTCTATCCCCAGGCCATCGCCATTTGACGAGGTCAACGAATATATACTTATTATTCTCTCCTCCATCAACTTTCTCTAGACTTGAGAATCCTGAAGCAGATGGACTAGAACATTCTCTTGACTCAAGAGAGTCCCTATTGCTAATAGCTTCTGGACTTAGTTGAGAAGTAAATGATCTACTTAACAAAGATGATAGAGTTGGAAGAGATTGCTTTGCAGAAGTTGAGGCACCAGATTGTGCTAGTGGTTGGAATGACAGTTTTGGAATATGCCGTGCCACCAGAGAACGAACATAATGCAGGGACTTTACAAGTGAAGCAGAATGAAAATCGGACACTGGCAAGGAAGGGACAATAGCATTTGATGCTGCTACTGATATTCCGGAATGTTGACTTAGTGATTTGGACCACAATGATACTCTTCGATTGGTCACAGATTCACACTCGGCAATTGAGTTTGCACAGAAAAGATCAATCTGCCTCAAAGTCTGCACCTTTGGTACATACCTATTACAGAAAATTCAAGACAATAACTCTGGTTACATATATTACTTCTGCATTAGCAATGAAACAAAATCAACTGAATGTCATGGAATGCCAAAAAATAACCCAATTAACTTACCGAAGAAGATATCGTTTTAATAATGCCACGCACCTTGGCACTACGGCTGGGCTGGTTCAAGCAAAACAAGTATTAGAAAAAATAGTGAATAGTTGATAGTGTTCTAATTATCTTTCATATTTTCCTTTTTCAGATAAATATGACACGATAAACCCTACAAGTTAAACATGGCCAATCATCGCATCTTTCAATTTGAAAGCATTTTCTCGTTAGATCCAAATAAAAAGTGATAGGTCCCAAACTAGAATAGTCAGTCCCATATAATAATAGCAACCATTGTTCGCGAACCGTCCCGAACTGGATGGTTCGGGACGTTCCAAACCGTACCAGTGGCAAACCGGGATAGTTCGGATAGGTAAATCGAAACACCCAATGGGGAGAGAGAAAGAGAGGAATGGAAGAGAGAGGAGGGGAGGAGAAGATGGGACGACGCCGTCCGAAGCCAGCAATGGCCCGTTGATGCTACCAGAGGACCCCGGAGGCCTCTGCAGCTTGGTATCGTCCGATAGGACATTTAAATGAGAGAGAGAAAGGGAAGCAACGGTATTGGAGGGACGTACAACCAACAGAGAGGCTGCCAAGAGTGCTGGGCAGTTGCTATGGCCGTCGGATGGTGTAATCGACGCCCGCAGTGCCGAGGCATTGATTATGCCGTTCGACGGCCACGACAGCCAGCCAGTGGCCCTCCAATGGCTTTCCCTCCCTCCTTTTCTTTCTTTCCTCCCCTTTCTTTCTCTTTTCCTCCTCTCCGGTTCCCTTTTTCTCCCCTATGTCAGTTCGCGCCGATCCGATTTGGTATGGACCTGTACCAGCTCGTAACGCCGGCTGACCGGCACGGATGGCGGTTCCGATTCCAACTTCCTTGATAGGAACTCGAACAAACAAACATATTATATACCAATAATTACATAAGAGAATCAAAACATTAACATACATTACATAAATATGAGATGATCAAATGTAAAACTGTGCAAACCCTTTAGGCAATCAAAATATAAAACATTGCTGTCAATTTCCACATAAAATTGATTTTTAAATGCAGGATTTCATTTGGTTAAAACATCGTGAATATGTGTGAAGGGCCTTAAATCAAACTCAGACAAGGGAACAAGAGCCTGAACAATTCAGAAAAGGATAAAATAAGGTCCAATCAGCAGCAAAATGAGAATATTCATTTGATGGATAATCATTTTGTTATAGATTTAGCATTACATCATCAGTCTCTCTTTCTTGCTGATTCAGTTTCACGAAAAGATATGTCATGAAAGCTCCTTTTCCCATTTCAAGATATTCCTAAAGATGCACTTCACAAAAGGATCCAGACATTACCTTCATTTATTAGATTTTGAAGAGAACACTTAAGTGATGATGCAGATTCTAATGTTCTTATCTTTTCAAAATACAACCATTTTGCTCTTTTGTATCAATGCAGTTGTTGACAATGAGGATTTTGGTAGACATAACAAAATACAGAAAAGAGATGATAGATTTCTGAGCACATAAAAGAATGCTTCTTCGGAATTAGCTTACAGAGCAATATTGTGAGCAGTGATTTGAAAAAGAAACAAAGATCAGCTTGAGAGCATAAAGACCATGATCGGAACCAATAAGTTTCAGTACCTTGGAAAAAAAAGAAAAAAGAAAACCCTATATATGAAAGTACCTGCGATCTCTCTCTGCAAGTGTATGTTCTATTAGTACACTGTAAGCCATATCAGTGGTTGATGGGGAGGCTATATAATCCTGCCAACATATAATCACTTCAATATCAAACACAAAGAAAACTTTATACATGTTTCCTTCCAGAGCCAACAAATCAATTCATTGAACAAATGAGAAGGCAAATCCAAACCGATGTGGTGAGGCTTGTGGAATAATTATTATAATATAACAATAATAACAACAACAATAAATAATAATGAGGTAATTTTTAGAATTAACAAATTTGGTGACTGAATGCATTCAACGTATTTATCACAGATGGAATGCTGGCATTAACTGCAGCACTTCAAACTGTTACAAGCTAACTGGAGGGCTATCAGTAACCAAATGGGGTGGCATGTGGCTAGAATTATTGGGAGGACTTTGAGATTAATAAGATGTACAAATATAAAAGAAAAAGGATATTGTGGTGGTAGTCGGGTATTAGTGTGTAGACGGGTGGTTGGTGGTGGAAGAAAGATGAAAACAAACAATCATTGAAATGAGAAAGAATACAGTAACAGCAAGTTATGGCCTGCGAAGCTCCAATATTGTGCAAGAGCAACATTACAACATAGTCTTATTAGTGAGGTGCGTATCCATTCTAAAATATACCTAAAACCCAAAGGGAAGCATTGTGATGCTTGGCACTCTTGCAACTCCATGTCATGTCAATCAAAGATGCCATGCTCTAGTTATACCTGTAATACCAGTATGAAACCAGCATACTGTTGTAGGGTGCAAACATATTTAATCATCATTACACAAGCATACTAACTGTCAATTAAACATTGATCTGTTCAATGTACAAAGCATCAAACATATTTAAGCAGTTTATTTAATCAAATTGTTAATCTTATCTATCAGAGCTAACAAGCAGATTCTAATTTTTTCGCAATTTCACTCCTGGCCCTGTCAAATACACTCTCCAGCAATTCCATATGAAAAAACATATACACCCAGAACTCAAAATACATGTGCATTCCCTATAGAAAAATTATGTCCATTTAACTTCACTTAAACACACAGCTTATGTATGTCTGATGGAGCTGGGGGCAAAAGTGCCTAAAATTTCAAAACTAGGTCATTCTAGCCAAGATATAGAAGCAGTCCAAATATGCAAAGAGGCAAATAAAGTGGGCCATTTCTAAAAACTTCATTTCTACCATCATTTCGCATCACCAAAAACTTAAAAGGACATGACTTTATGGTGTTTTGTTCAGAAGCAAGGCCAGAGCAGGTTTTTAAAATTTGAAAGAGGGTAGAAATAACAATTTTGGTCAAACCTGTTTATTCCTAGAATGACATTTTGATTCCAATTTATATGGTGCTTCTGGATATTCCAAGTAGCTGGAAAAATCAACCCCCCCCCCCCCCCCCAAACAGAAAAAAAAGCACTGTGTTTTGGCACGTTTAGGAGTCAATGTGAATGGGTTCTCAAGACTGATGTTCTGCACTAGTTTTTTCCATTCTTAGAGATAAAAGAAGCCCACTTAAATGGAAAATCTCGCAACTATATTAGAGGGAGCTGACTCTAAAGCATACACTTTAATGCCATATTTAACTCCTAAATATATGAATTGACCATTATATATTACAGATGCTCTTTCTATCCTTAAGTGACATAACCCTATATTAAAAAAAGGAAAGAATTGACAACAGTCATTTTCAGTCCGAGTGTGTGTGCCTATCCATCAGATTTCATCCCTAGATCTCATTGAGAAGTGAAGGACTGCAGAAATAGGCTCATGAAGTAATTCCCTTTATATGTTTGATGTTTCACAGCAGGTCACCAGTGTAAAATTTGACAGGTGAATTGTGATCAACTTGGTTTAAAAGAACAAGCATATAAATTGAAAGGATTAGCTCTTGCAAACTTAGTCAAAGCTGTAATTGGCTTCATCAATGCCCAAGAACATTGATTTAGTACAGAAGGTTACATAAATTAAAACTGTAATAGAGACATTGTCAAAGGAAATTCCAGCCAGGCAAAGAATCTCAACTTAGTAATTGTCATGTTAAATATCACAGAAGAAGTGTGACAAGCCCCTTTTGATTTGAATTTGATAAGCAGTGGAGAGAATGTACTATTATCATTGGGACATAAGCACATAAAAGCACAAGGAGTCACATTATGCCTGTGAGTCTGAGCGAGATGCAAGGTTAAAAAAAAAAAGGAGGAAAAACACTAAAAATATGATTGATAACATAATAGGATGGAAAGGTTGAGATTTTATCAATCAATGCTACTCTAGATCCCACAAGAATGATTGGCCAACTGTATGCAATGGATCTGCCAGAAAAAAAAAAAAAAGACAGCATAAAAGAGGGAAGAAACCAACAATGGTGGTTATAATCAGAGATGTGACTATGCATGAATCTCACAAGATGCTCAAGGATACAAAGCAATGAGTCAGCTATAGGACACAATGTGGAAAACAATGTAAATAAAAAAGTGGAACCTCAGAAGGTTTTTCTGTGAGTTACATGCCAAGTTCACATGTAAGTTCACATGGTATAATGAGTAGCTACATGAAGATATGACACATGGCAAGCAGCATACAGTCAATGTCATCTTGCAATGGAACCATAAAATGGCAGAGCAAATAACTAAATGCATATATAGAATGGTAACCCCAATAATGATATGCTATGAACTTATAGGCCAGAAACACTAGCTGACTACAAGACGAAAAGTGGCTAGCAACTTCAGCAAGTAGCAAGAGGACTACCAAAATATTTATGAATCACAAAGTTGACACCACATGCATGTAAAGACAAGAACTTCAAGCAAGCAACATTCACCTAAGAATATCAGCTAGGCAAGGGAAAGATGACAAGTTGGATAGTTGGATCTAATAGCAAGAACTGACAAAATTAATTACAAGAAGATCAAAGTCTCCGGGTTACAAATGGTCCCAGCTTTTCAAAAAGAGCCTCACTCAAACCAATTGGGAAACAGCCTAACTGAAACCAATTTTAAAACCTGAACTAAAGGCTTGGCTCTTAAATAAGCCAAGCCTCAGCACTAAAGGCTTACAAAAGCAAATAAAAGTTCAGCTCAACATCATAAGAAGCTAACTCTAAATTGCCTCTTCATTCAATCTCAACTCTAATCCTTACAAGCCAAGCTAGAATACCTTCTTTTAAGATTAGCTCAAGCTTCATTAACCCTTTCATGCAGCAAACACATCTGAATAGCCTACCACTTGGCTTGGCTAAGCTCATTTGCACACCCAGTTGCTACAAAAGATGACATCCATCATGACTGCAACTGTAACGGTAGAAAGAACTATACATCTGAGATATATGGGAAGAAAAGAAATCTTAAGTCACAGAGCTGATCCATGAAGATTACAACAAAATCGGAAAAACAAAAGTTACTCAAAAGCATGGAAAATAGTAGGCTAGCCCAATAGCCATTCTCAGCCACGCTGCATCTGTTTCAGCTAAACACAAACTAGTTTTCTTTTTGGAGTTAATTCATTAATATTTTAAGGTCCTACATTTTTTGTGCTTCTTTTCTTTCAACCAAACATAAACAAGTCAATCCTATGGTGCACAAGATGAAGGCTGAAAAGATGATGATTGCTTGGAAAGTATGACCAACAACTATGGTTAAAGTAGAGATCAGTGGCCAATAAAGTATCTCAAAATCCTAAAATCAGCGGATGACTAACTCTACCCAGCCTGCCAGCTATTAAATGTGCTACAATTAACTACAAAGTTCCATCGGCTAATAATAATTCTGGCAAAGTGAATATAGTCGTAACAAGTAATTAAGGAAATAGAGATAAGCGTACAAATAGGTGCAATCAACAGCTAAAAATTACAGTTCAAGGTTAGTGATGGCTTCTCCTATTAGACTTACCCTAAGAGACCTCACCATCAATACCAGTAGAAACGGAAATTTTGAGCAACAGACGGAGGAGAAACCAAGAACAAAGAGCAAAGAAACAACCATAGCTCCACACTGCATCCGAGGAATCAAATCCTATAAAGTGAATCTGACAGATTCCAGCCCAATTTCCCGAATCCAACCCCACTTACAATACAAAAGATGGACGTAGAACCGCGCACAATTAACCCTCGATAGAATCCAAATCTGAGATCAAAACGCCCAAGAACCAAGAACAAGGAAAGCAAGAGAGCAATAGAGAGAAAACAAGAACAGGAGAGCTCACCCGGAGAGTCCTGGCGGCCTCGGAGGCGACGGCAGAAGGGTTCCCATGGAGAAGGTTCGAAGTTGAGGGAGAGAGGCAGTCGGCGACGGCCCGCCGGAGCGGCTCCGGCGGCTTCTTGGCGGCCGGTGACGATCTCTGCTGCCGCCCGGACGGCGTCCCATAGAGCCTCGCGCCCGCCGGGCTCCGCGATGGGCTATAGCTGAGCGCCCTCTTCGGCGCCCCCACCGGCTCCTCCGCCGGCATTCTATCCCTCACTTCTCTCTCCTCTCACTACCCGAGATCACTCCCTCTCCCCCCTTTTATATAGCTCGCTCTCTCTTTCTTTTTATCTGTCTCTTTCTTTCCTTTTTTTGCGATAGAATCTCTCTATTTCTGCTCCGCTTGCTCCACATTTGAACCCGTCATCTCTCCCTTCATACTCTCGGTCTCTTCTCTCAGTCGAGGAAGAGCGATTTGGGGAAACGAAAGAGGAAAAAATGATCGAGGGATTTGGGGGGAGAGATTCGTTGGAGTTTCGAGAGGGCAAAAAGAGAAGCTTTCGAATCCTCGTTTCGATTTGTCCGTGGATCGTCGTCCGGAGGCACCCACAAAGAAACCCTAGAAATGGAATGCCGTGTGTCTCTCACGACAAATGACTAGGGTGCTGTTTTTAGGTAGGCAATGTGGGTGTCACTAGGAGTCGGGTATATTTTGAGAGGATTATAGCTGGCAATGCTTCCTGGGGCCCACCAGCTGGTCTTCTTTTTAAATTAATTAACCAACACAACGCAGACTTCGCTGGTATCCAAATTCGAATGAGGTTATCAGTTTCCAAAATACAAACGGACGATGCACGGAGAGACCCCATGGAGTTACATGCTAAAAAGGAGAGTGTATTTGTCTCAGCACTTTCTGTTTTACTGCTTGGAAGTTCTCTGTGAACAATTTGGCACAAGACGAAGGATTTTTCTCCTATTTCCACCGTGTAATGGACTTGCGATGACCTCTCAGCGATGCTGAAGTCCGTTAGTAGTGGAAAAGGTGGAAATTTAGAAACTTTACTGCTATGGTAGATGTTGGGAGCAATCGATAATTTGATGTAGGGCACCTGTTGACTTAAACTACTTAACAACAGATAATTCGATAGAATTTCTTATATAAGGTAATTAGCTGTTCTATTTAACAAAAGATAGAGTTCTTATGGGATGCGAGCTCTTTTTTTTTTTTTTTTTTTTGGTGACATGTTGTATCAACTACCTAATTGCAGTTAATGAATGAGTTAAACAATCAATACATTCTCGTCATCACAGGTTTTTTTTTTTTTTTTTGGCATAGTCTGCAAATCATAAAGTTAATTGATGGTAGATGAAAAACTTGGATGTTAAATTACTAAAGAGAGAATTCACTATAAAATTCTAGACGACTGACATATAACTCTATTTTTGCTAGATTTTCATTGATTATATAGTGTGTGTATCTATATATATATATATATATATATATATATATATATATATATATATATATATATATCCTTTTCACATGAGATGTCTATTTTGCGGCAGCATTGATCTTAAGAATCAAATTTGTAATAATAAATTTGTTGTAATTGGTAACCATGAATATAAGAAGCTTGCCACATATAAAGATTGGAAAATGAGCTACAACATGCAATTGAGAAGAGAAAAGGAGATAAAAGTTAGCATGACTTTAGAAGCTTTATCATTGCATTGCAATACTTGCTGGTTTTTTCATTTATAAAATATGGCTGGGGTTCTGATTCTTTTCAATTTGCGATTGAGTTGGAAGGATTCAGCTTGATCAATCGCCATTACATACTACCAATTGAGAACCAGAACTCTCCAATTAAACCAAAGAATCGCAATAGTTAAAAACACTAAGGATATAACTTTTAAAAAAATGTGATTATTTACTTTTGATATTTAAATTTATCATATATTGTATTGCCTCTTCACCCATATATTCTCATGCAAGGTTTTCTGTCACTCTCTCCCTCTCTCCCATTATGCATGTATGGCAATGTATAAATTACATCAAATGGCTTCTAAGCTTGATTCATTCAAGCAGAGATCAAATAGTGGTAATGTTTGTGCTGAAGTTGGATCTTATTTTATACTCTTTTGTCGATATAAAATATAGAGTTATGAATCTTAAATGAATGTTATATTAGTTTTGGAGACCATTTTGTTATGTTGCATAGATAAACAAGTAGTAGTTGAATATCAAGCACCGTGCATCATGCAGATGATTTTCTCGATCTTAAGTTTTATATACAAGAAACTTGATGATGCTAGATTTTAAAGCAAACATGGATATGTAAATGATAGTTGGGCTATAAGTGCCAACTAATTTAGCCGATAGATTTTTTTATAAGTTGTTATTGATGGCTTGTATATGACTTCCACTAATATTATTTTAAGATACCATTTGATAACCTAAATAAAATAACTAAGATGATCTTTATCCCAAGATAATTTAATTTTGATGGTATAAGTTCATAATATTTAGTTTGTTATATTTCAGCGATTCAAGATCACCAGGTATTCATAATTAACTTATTTGATATTCAACAAGAATCTAAGTAATCATATAATCCCAAAACTATCCTTAATATATTCCCATAAAAATATATTTATTAATTATATAAAAATATATTAATTATTATTATAGAATTAATATTTTCATTTAGACTTATAATATATTAATATCTTAATACTCATATTTATTTTGATTAGAAAAAATAAGACACATGGAAGTAATATATCAAATAATTTCCTAATATAAATATAAATTAAAATAATATATTTTCATTATAATTTAGAAATATAATTAAACTAGTAATATGATGATAATATGATTACTAATATATTATAATACATTAATGATATTTTGATTTTTTTTTTTGGTTGGATTGAGGACTATTTTTGCGGACAGATCAAAAACTACACATCCAAGAAGATGGTGGCTGTATCGGCAGCCCTGTGTCCCTAGAGAATGCTGATAGTCAAATATCAGGGTCAACTCTGGAGGACTGTTCGTCTCCTTTCTTTAGTGCTGTATCATTTCCGCCTTATAGTACTGTGCTACTTCCTCCTCATAGGAATCATGATTAGGAGCTCTCCAAAGTCAGAACATTAAAATGAGATATATTGGGATGCCGAGCGATGAGTAAAGGCCAGCAATAGCGGTTGCCATCAGTGATCCTCCTAGATTCATCAGCAAGAGCCAAATCAATAACCATGGCGGAAGCCCCAGAACCTCCAAGAACTCATTTGGTTAACGAGAAGTAAAGAGAAGAAGAGGTAATTTCTGAGAAGTAGAGAAGAAGTCTCTTATTTGGTTAGAGTTTCAAGAAAAGAAAAAGTGAAAAAAAAAATTTTCATAGGAGGCCACTTCCCATATTTCATAGAAAATAGAAATTCATGGATAAAGTCGATTTTGGCATTTTTCATGGGATAGAAAGTGGTGGTATTTTTTTCTTTCTCAAAATATTATTTTAAGATTTATGACTAAGATTTTGTAAAATATTAATGAACGACTAGGATGAAATACTGAATAATGATATAATATTATATTAATATTATCTTAATATTTATATAAATATAATATTAATATTAATATTAATATTATAATATTTATTATATTTTAATATTAAATATTAATATATTTTTTTATTAATATTAATATAATACGTGTATTGATATATTAATATAATATTATATTTAATATTATATTTATATTTATATTAATAAATTAATTATATTAAAATATTAATATTATATTAATATTTATGTAAAGTTTAGGGGTAAAAGAATATGATTTTATATCTACTAAAGATATAATAGATATTTTATGTAATTTTTTTAGAAAAATAGATAGTCAACCAACTATAAGTTGTTCTATAAAAAATTATTTTTTTATGATTAAATAAATATATTAAAATTTTATTTTCAAAAAATAATTTCAAATAATTTTTTAAAAAATTATTTTATGAATTTTTTTTATAAATTATTAAAAAATTATTATTATTATTATTATTATTTTCTATGACCCAAAGATGAATCGATGATGCCCGACTTCCAACAAAAACCATGGCCAGACTTCAAGTTAAATAGATAGAAATGCAATCGTTCAGCAAGCAAAGGAGTTAAAATATGGATGCTGATCCACTTGACAGCTGTATATCTCGATGACTACCGAAATATCAAATAAAAGACTCCCTCCATTACTTTTTTTAATATGAAATCAGGTATCATCTGCCCGAAGCTGCTTGCACCCAGAATGTTCCGGTCATTATCTGCTATAGTTAAATGGTCAACAGGAAAAATGTCAACAATCATTTCCAATGCGAACAAGATAACAATTAACAACTATTCAAATTCACATTAATATCACGGTGGTATCAAGTCTACTTAGATCTAGGTACCTCCCAATCTGACTCAAACCGATCAGGATGTTCCAACCGGTCGTTAACCCAGATCCTAACTATCCAAGATCTGGGTCTTATTTGGTTTGGGTCTCCAGTAAAAGATGGGTCGAGTGGTGATCAAGCCTAGGTTGGATTAGAAAAGGATTGTGATCAGGTTCAATCTCTACTTGTACCAGTATTAAAACCTCAAAACTATGCAAAGTATGAAATTACAATCAACAAATTTTATAACAAAACTGAAAAAACATAAGGATAAAATGATATATAATATATATTGGATAAATTATTAGATCAAATTCAGTTGGGTCTATAAAAATCACAGCCATATTTCCACATAACAAATAATCAGATTGGATCATATCTGGTTTATAAGCTTTTAGTAGATACAATCCTGGACTCCAAAAATTACCTAGATCTATCTTTTAACCCTTACCCGATCCGCAGTTCAATGGGTGCAAAACCCCAAATCTAAGATGCGGACTGCAGATCTTTGTCATGGCAGCCGCAATTTACCTAATGGACTTCGGTAATTTTATAACAAGCGTTGTTATGTTATTTCTTCTATTTTGCTCAGGTACCAGCAATTATTTTGTAATATTGGCTGGAGGAGGCCTAATTGATACAGGCACGAAACAGCTCACGGATGCGCGATTCTGAAAGCGGTACACAGAGCCACCAAATCCATGAATAACGCATACAGCCTTCATTTGTTCTGCTTCTACTCCGCTTGTCACACTGCTACGTCTTCGTAGTGATGATAAGAACGTATCAGCCGATCAAACATTGCATTCATTGCGTAACTAATGTTCAGTAGGCACGATATAAAAGAGACGTACTCTTACGGCTTCTCTCCGATCGAGGTACACTGGGATTTTGTTTCATTCCATTTCACTTCAATCAGCGGATGGGGCAGAGAAGCTGGTAACACAAACATCCACATTTCTAGGTGGAAAGAATGATACGCGGACGTAGGTAGAACAGCACGCAATTTGTTCACAAACAAGTAGAACGCATACAAATCTACAGAGCTATAGTTTAGATACACAAACCCTTATATAAGTATACATATATTGGTTTGGCCAGATAAACATCTCTGAAATGTGGTTTTGAAAGTATTGAATTTGAGACTTGCCTTTTTACAACTATGTTCATCAACATGTACAACATAGGACCAGGTTTTGAGTTAAAAACTATATTGATATGCAAAGCAGCTTCTTGGAAACCTGATGCTTTACGAGTATTGTTTGAAATTCTTGTATTTCCACTACATGTCAGCAACTGCAGCGACGTTCCATCCTTCGCTCAAATTTCCTTTCAACCATCGGTTCAGCATTTCCAATGCTGCCCTAGGCTGATCCATTGGAACCATGTGACCAGCGTCATGTACCTACACAAGGAACTCGCCAGACCATCAATGCTCAGCTGAAGCTACCACTAAGTTCCACACAGGTATTACATCACTAAGTTCCACACAGGACCATCAATACAGCAGTTAGACGTGAGCAAAATTAGAGAAAACTCTTTGATGGATAGGACAACCCATTAAGTGCTTTTCAAGTTCAGCCTCACTACTCTATTCGTGCCACTTTCAATCCCAATAAAAACAAAGCATTACAAACTTTACCAAAGAACCCCGGATCAAAGAAGCCAATTGAAGATGTAGAGAAGGAAACATAAATAATGAAGAGACGTATCTTTAGGATTACTCACCTTGAGGAAACTCAGAGGTCCATATGACTTTAACCGTCCTGCTTCCTTGCCATCAACAACAAATGGTAACATTGGAACTTCAGCAAATATCTGATGACCTGACCACTCCATTGAGTTAACCCATCTAAAATTCCCTGTACAAAAGGAATTCACCAGTTAGTCATTTAAGAGTCTGGCTGTAGAGCACCCATCTATTCACCATCACCGCTCAGTTCACCAGTCTGATGTGGCAGTCGTGGATGGCGTACATAAGCAGGTGGGTGACAGTCGGGTCTGGTTACTGCTCACCGATCACCAAGTTCCACGTAGAACCAGTGAACTGAGCAGTCATAGGATGGATGACCTTTAGCATCTTTCTTCATCTAAATACATATCAATTTATTCATATATAATATAATGGCGATGCTATGAGTCAACTATTTCTTTTATACAACTCTGCACAAGTGATCATAGAAAGAAATTAGATAAAAACCATTTATTGTCAGAGAATCATCAGGCTCCCCCTACAAAAGCAACACCTCCCACTGTTAGATGTGATCTCTCAAGATAACTGGCAAGAAATTTCCAGACCAGTAATTCACTCTGTCTAGTCCCCTCCACAGGCCAGTCCACTTCTCATCCATTTTCCCTCTCATGTAAAAGATATCCTCCTATCAAAGACTTGATTCAGAAGCACTAAGTCCTCGAGTATAGGAGAGAACATTGCCCTTTCATGAAGCATGTCTTTGCTCTTAATTATAATTCTCTTTTTATTGCTTAAAAAAATGTATTTCTTTTGTTTCTTTTGTGATCAATTCATTCTTATAAGTCCAACCACAAAGAAATGAAAGAGAAAACACCTACCTATTCTGCCCTACCTTATTTTTCCTTCATGAGGGAAAAACTAGAGGTGGAGACACGTTCCTAAACAACAGTAATCTTCTTTGTCTGAGCAGAATACAATTATTTAGGTAACTATGAAGAAATAACTGGTTCAGCAAACTCAGCTATAAATGTTATTCTGGGCTTCTTCTCTAATGATATTCTTTAAGGTAGTGTTTGGATGCCCTAATTCTGGGTGGAATAAGGGCTTATTCCACCTCATTCGCCCAACAGGTGAAAAAGACGTGGTGGGCCACCCTGCTTTAGTAATTTCGGTCAACCCTCCCTTATTCCCATCTACCCTAGTTTAGCTATTCTATGGTGGACCATGAAATAGGTTATTCTAGATCTTTAATAAGCATTAATTGCACCTTATTCTAGGTATATGGAATAACAGAGCATTAATTGCACCTTATTTCCGATGGAATAGTAGATTTCCAACAAACAGAAATCTGAAATAATAAGGGTGAATAGCTATTCTCTGAGAATTCATATTCTTATTTCAGGAATAAGAAAAGGGTATCCAAACACTACCTAAATTGCTATCAAAAGAATAATTCAACTTCTAAAAATCAATAACCCATAGCCTTATTAGAGTATCATACCAATCCAACTTCAATAAATGGGTGGGATGTAATCGAATGTCTCGACTCGTGCTCTTATGATTAACATACTCTCACCAAATCACCATCAACTACAAGACCATTGTTATGAGTTCTAGGACATGGTCTATAACACCTTCGACTACTTCAACAAGCCAATTCAACTTGTTTTGCAAACAAATTACATTTCATCAACCCCAAAAAAAGTATTAAAAAAACAATTTGCATTGATGCTCCCTAGCATATGTAGGTGAATTGCTCCAACCCCTTTTGAATTTTATTCCTTTTTCTAGGAGCAGTTTGCGAAGGTGGCAAGTGACAGAATTCCAAAAAATAGGGTTTATCCATGCAGCTATCTCCAGCAAAGCAGAAAAAAGATATCAAGAATGGCATACTCATGAAAAAAGGAGTGTCTAAACCTTTCACATTAATTATAAACATTTATCCCCCTTCCATACTCCCAAAAAGAATATCACATCATTTTATTCCACCAAAAATGAAACACTTATAAAATCAGATCTGATCATTCAGCCTGGAATTGACATTTTCTCTTATGGATTGCATTTGTTTCTGCAATCAAATCAAAACTATCTCTTAAATAGCCACAGAAAGCCCCCCTCGATTTTTGGATATTCCACTAGCTTCATGTACAAAGGTCATGTGTTGCACCATCAAACTCATATTCGTGCATGTACCTATACACAAATAGAAGCTTGACAGTGGAAACCATATCACAAATAGGGCATCCTAGTGCATGAGGCTTCTGCAATTGCAGGGTCTGGGGAGGATCAGATGTATTCAGCCTTACACCCATGTGCAAAGAGACTGTGGAAAGTAGAAACCATATCATATATCAAAAAAGGCATATCCTATCATTATGTATAATTACATACCAATGCAGCCTTACAGTGATGATCATGTATGATGTGGATGAATATTTGAATAAGTTTTGAAATCATTACTATGTACTATAACAATTATTTAAGAGCAATGCTTTAGCATACATAGATTTAACATTCAGAACGGAAATTACCCAACAAGAAAAGAACTTTAAGGAAGGCAATTAGGGATACTGAAAGTAGGTTAAAATTGATGCAGAGATAAAACAAATCAGTTAGTACATAGCACCCTCCTAAAAAGAAGAGGCATTAATCAGTAAACATACAAACTTGGTCAAAATCTGAAAGATCAAGTACAACAGCACCAAAGGCGATTGTCATCATACAAAAAGGGAAAAAAGAAAAAATCCAATATAATAAACAACCAACCAACTTTAATTAAAATGTGTCAAAATATGCTTCTTTTTCCTTTTTTCCCCTAATAACGGGGCTAAAGCCTAACACTATCTCCTAAAATCTTGGCTATTGTCATGAGCTCCCACAGGAAAATAATAAAAAAGCCAGTTAATGCATTCAGTGCATATGAATAAGCTGTAAATAAATCAATCTGATGCGGACATATAATCCTGCATAAGAAGTCATCCATGATATTGGACATTCAGCCTAAAGCATGAACTTACCTAACCAGTTGCATATGAGGTCATATTCACCAGCATACACCAGTAGTCTGATACCGTCATCAATCAGAGTAGGAATACCCACTTCCAAATTCTTCATCCAGTCAGTAATCATGGCTTCATAAACAAGAGGACTACATGACACAAATTTCTTCTCACCAACACCAAGCGCATCCCGCACGGACTTCTGGTTTAGGAATTTCTCCATGTTCGAGAAGTCGTAGCAAAGGCTTCCCTCACATTTTTTTCGAATATCATAATACTGAAGAAAAGGGCTAATGTTAGAAATAGGGATACGAAGAAAAATGATGGCAAATAACCTATTTTAGATAACGAAGGTAGTTACATTCATATCTCCAGCAAGTAGCATAATGGAAGTAAAGATGGAGTTGCAAACAACATAAGAAGCCAGGCAACCTATTACCCCTGAAGGACCTGCCAAATAACACTTCAGTTTAGTCAAACATTAGTCATGTAAACACCAAACTTTTGATATTCAAAAGGCAAAACAAACTTAGGTATGCCCTGCAGTCGAGCTACATAGTTGGGCATCCAAAATGATGATCTATAACCTTCATCATCATCAACATCCAAAATGCCTAAAATCAACATGACACAAGGCATAACTAAGTTACTTGCAGCCAGGAAATACAAAGATGTTCAATGCAGATATACATACATATGCACATAGATACACTCGTTTATGCATGAATGGATGCATGCATAAACCATACATACATGAGTTAGTATGATTCTCTCTAAAAGGATAAGATATGCCATCCTCCCACTGTTCCTGTCTTTATGTTTCATAATAATATTCTTTTCTGATTTTCTTATTTGAAGAAATATTCTCTTGAAAGTCTGCCCAAATCTGAGAGAAATAGTATATATCTCTTGAGAGGTGCATACTATTGTGCATATCACATGCACATACAATATATGTGTGTGTATGAACAATGACAAATGCAGAACTTGATTAACATGATATCATAAAAGGAGTGTTTACCACAAAGTTTTACTCCAAGTTCACAAAGGGGGTATATCTTGCTGATGCTTTTGTAGGCACTTTCTCCAATGATACCCATGTCAAGTGCATAATCGGCATATGCACCATACTGGATTTCAGGATCCGTGAGCCCATTACCAATAGCAAAACCCTACAGAAATTATAGTCCACAAAGCTGATTAATTCTTCGATTTTTTTTATTTCACAAGGGACTATTGATGCAAATGCAACAGTAATCAATTTATGTTTTTTGGAAAAAAAAATTACAGCCAGTAATTAACCTCTGATGTTTAAGATAGTTACAGGCAGCAATGCATCTGCTGATATGCTAAACTACCATACAAGATGGTGAGATATGCTATCAGAATGTTTTATCTATAAGTACACATGATAATGTAGATAGCTTTTCCGAGTAACCTTTAGATTTAATTGAAGGCCCTGCTTCTCTTTGTTTCCTCTATAAACTCTTGCAGCTGCAGCAGGAATATAGTGTCCCGCATATGATTCACCAGTTATATAGAACTCATTCTTCAAGTATTTTGGGTGCTCTCTAAAAAATGCCTACAGTTGATTGATCAAGAGGAGAGAGAGATATCAGAGCCAAGTGTTTATAAACATTATAAGAAATTGAAGCAATCCAAGTAGTCAAACCTAATTTTACCTGCAAAAAATCATATAGATCATTGCTTACACCCTTTTCGCTATAGCGAAGGTCCCGTAAATCTGTACTATAACTAAAGCCGGTTCCTGTGGGTTGGTCGACAAAAATAAGGTTTGACACCTGAAGAAAATATGAGACATTAAAAAAAAAAAATCTATCTTAGATAAATGATAGGAATGTAAATAGCAGCACTTGAATCTTGGTCACAAGACAGATACAGTGACATATTTTGTCGCAAACAGTTTACAGCAGAGACATGAATATTAAAAAAAAGAAAAGAAAAAGAGATAGTTGGACTAAAAAATGTTAAAAAAAGATGTAGCAGAAGCAAAAGAAGGTGTAAGAACTGCTTAACGGGCACTAGAAACAGCTTTAAAGCATTACTCTGATAGGGTTGTTATAGATGCACATATTGTTTATTTGAGAAGGGTACCTTCTTATGAAGGGAACTTTTTAAAGAACATATGTTAAATTAGAGTTAAACCAAGATAGAGCACTATGTGTGAGGTTAAGTATGCAAACAGCATGGAAGAACAAGAGATTCCATAAATGAATATCTTCCGCTGCTTTGACCAAATGTGCCAAGAATTCTTTAAGCTTTGGTTTCATAAAATAACACTGTTTAAGCTATTCTTTTCTCTGCCTTCTCTAGCACTGTCATTCTAGCTGGTATAAGATTTCATGTGCATGGATGTTCCGGGATGTTAGCCTAATGTTCCCCATCTAGTGTTTTGGATGCCTAAAAGAGAGTCAAACTTCAATCACAGAGTTAAATGTATGACTTCTATTTTGATTCAAATAAAGTACGTTTCTGCCAGGCTTTTACCTTCCCCAACCCCCCCCCCCCCCCCCACAAAAAAAAAAAAAAAAAAGTCATGTCAGCGTTCCGTTGTTTTTCAAAGCAAAAATAGCAATTAACATATCTTACTGATAGAAGTACTACCTCCCAACCTAATATGTTTAAAGAAGTATGATTTATGCAAGATAACTTTGCCTTCTGAATACTGGGGCTGATCAGAATTTCAAGAAATAAGCATCAAATAGAAATACATATCACAATGCCCCTGATGCAACAAATAACATAAGAATTTAAGTAATTACAAAATGGATATAGAATAATACCTTGTCCCACCCATAGTCATTCCAGATAAGCGACATGTTATCTGCAATTTTAAATGGACCATTTTCATAGAAAAGGGCCAACTCACTGCTGCAACCAGGACCTCCAGTCAGCCAAATAACAACTGGATCACTATTTTGCCTCGGGATTCAAAGAAGAAATAGAACATCCTGCAAGCATCAAGAAGCTTAATCAGAATCAAAATGTTGCTAATCTATGCTAGAGATCTAGGGAGCACGATATTCATCAGTATGCAAATACATAACTTGTGGAAAATCACACCTATTCTAAATTTTTTAAGCATGGATAGATTCTGAAACCAGTTGAATGCAGATCCTGGGCATTATAAGCTGTACGTTAGGCTATCTATCCAGTGAGCTAGCATATGGTATTCCAAATACAATTTATCGCTAGCCAATGCTGTTAAACCAAAGATTTCAAAGCAAAGGGTTTCTGGGGAAGCTAACCAAAGATTTTTTTTGATTTTTTACGAAGAAAGTATACTAGAATTTTACAGATTATAAATATGACCTCATCGAGAGTTAAGAATTTTTATTTTTGGTATCTCGGAGCAAGGAAATGAACCTTAACAACAAGCTTTATAGATAAACATATAATCCATCGAATTTGGGAATTGCTACAACCAATTCCTAAGTCCAACCGAGCTCTTGAAATTAATGTCAAATTCCTGACCAAGGCAACTAAAGATGTAACAGGGACCCACCATTAACATCGGAAGGTCAATTAGAGCAAGCAAGGAGATCTATTTTATTGGTTATGCATGCAAAACCAGAAATCTCAGGACTAATCAATTAATTGGCCTCCAACCATCTTTTACCCACCCGCCCAACCCCACCCCAAACAAGCCCACCCCACCCACCCCAAACAACAACAACACACACCATAAAAAAAAAAAAAAAAAAGAGGTTAAGAGTAAGAGTACAACATTGCTGTCGGTTAGCGCATCCAATAAATACAGACAATAAATAAAATCATTTTCTTGGTTGTAATTTTTGTAGGATAAACTAGTGAAAACTCTCCGTTTAAGTTTAAACTTAAAAGTAATTCCTAATTGAGTTTTACTTAAAAACAGCTTTCCAATTGGCATAAATGATCAAATTACCTCTGCAGTTATAAACCAACATTAAAACAACACTGTGATATTAGAAAATAGTACTGTCTTATTATAAAATAATACTGTCTTATTGTAAAATAATACTACTTTATTATGATGTAAGGATATTACAAAACAATACTTCCTTATTATAATACAATACTACTTTATTATAAAATAGTACTGTTTTATTATAATATAACACTATTATATAATAGTACTGCTGTATTATAAAACAATACTGTGATATTAGAAAATAATTAAACCTTATTATAAATCAATACTGCGTTATGTATTATAAAACAATACTACGATATTAGAAGATAGTATTATCTTATTAATAAATCAGTACTGTATTATTATAAAATAATACAGTCTTGTTGTATAATCGTACGAGGGTATAAAGATCTAACGGTCATTTCAGTTAGAAATGGGGAGTTGCTTTTAATTTATATTTGAAACTTTTAATTTAAACTCAAGTGAGGAGCTGCTTTTAATTTGAAATATAAAATGAGAATTTTTGCCTAGTTTACTAATTTTTGTATGGAAGAAATCGACAAAAATCCCTTTTTTTTATTTTATCAAAGGATCTCAACTCATCTTTTGAGAGGAGAAAATACGCTATTTATCCATTTTTCCTCCAAAATTACAAAAGAAGGCGATAGCACGAATAGCGAGAAGAAGAAAGATGAGAGTGGATTAGTACTTGGCGGCATGAGTGTGTTCAAGGCGATAGTATCCAGCATGATGCCCTAGCTGCTCTATCGGTATCTCCGATCCGGACTCTCCGAGTATCTCGAGATTAAGCCTCTTCTCCACGAGGCGAGGGCTCGAAAAGTCGTCTCCCTTCTGCTCCCCCTCGATCTCTTGGATTACCGGCTGAAGGTTGAGATCCCTGATGAGGTCTTCCGCGAATCGGAACGGGCTCCGAGGGTATGCCCGCCGAGGGCTACGCCTAGGGTTCACAGAGGAAGGGAGGAGGAGGAGGAGGAGGAGGACGAGAGCAAGCGGAGTGAAGCTTCGAGAATCCATTTCCGTTACCAACGGAATGGCGGAAGGAGTGGATCCATTAAATGGACTGCCTGACATCAACAGTGGACCAAAATAACAGCCGCTGCGTATCGATGTAACGGCGTCGGAGTCAGAATCCGATATTGATTGGTATTTTTTTTTTTGATAAGAGAAGAAATAGAAATAGTAGTAATATTAATTGAAAAACAGTAAAAATTTACAATATATGATACGGTGGAAAAAAAAAAAAAAAAAAACAGGCCTATACATTGAAGCACGATCCGTAGATAAAAGTGCATGTACAATAAAGACCCAAAGCTACAACAAAATTGAAGTTAGTAGATAATCATCAAGCTTATATGATTCACAAAACAAGTAGACCAAAGCATCCTGGAGTACAAGATGTGATCAGCTAAACAGGAAATGAATAGCCCAGCAACATAGTAAATAGGTAGTACTTTGGAAGCATAATAAATTCCAAGAGATGGTGATTTAGAAGTGAGCAATATATAAGTATTTGCAACAAGATGAGAACACAGCAACATCCATTGAACTTTAGATCTTTAAAAGGATAAAGCCTGTTGATGCAATTGACAGAAGACAATAAGATAATGGAAAGGATCATGTGCAAATAGAGAACCAATCCTACTATTAACCATTGAGGAGCCCAGTGTTGCCGCAACAATATGAGCCATTCAAAGATAAAAACAACAGCAAATAACAAAGAAACATTTTTGAATTATGATAGCCCGAACCCTGAAGCTTGAAAGCAAAAGCCATGTGATAACATAGCCATATTCTTGAACACCCATAGGAAGTATAGTGTTCTCCGGCAACTAAAGCATAATTGAGAAATCCAGCAGGTGAAACATTGATTGATAATTTCAGTTAGGATATTGTACTAATAAATATACATAGTCTAATATTGAACATGTCAAAAAACGCATGTTGCCGAAATTAGTTCAAAAAGAGTTGAAATGATATGTTTTTGCGTATAACTCCAGACCATATCTAATATATATATATATATTGCAATGGAGGCCTTTGTGCCTTCATTCTTCGTGCGCGTCTCTCTCTCTCTCTCTCTCTATATATATATATATGATTTATTTATTATGTTATGTATATGAAAATGACAAATAATATTTTAGTATATATTTTTTAAAATAAATAATATTTATGATTGTACTTATATCAAATCTATATATGATATTTTTTTATTTAATAATTTTATTTAAAAAAATATGGTCATGTACTATGATCTCTACCATCATCTTTTTTTGTTCGCCTGTCAGGATGCGTAAAACCTGATGTTATGATTATTTTTGTACGACCCCTTACTAGTTTAAAATGGCAAATGCGTCCTCATTTCTACGGATGAGAAGGTTTGAAATCCCAGCACTGGTTAAAACTCTCATAACCCCCTACATAAGTTCAAAATTAGAAAGTATTTCTTGCGTGGTGGGTTTGGTTTGGATTATCCCCGCAGAGGACGTGTGGTGATTCAGTAGAATTAATTTGATGAATGAGATAAATGAGAATTATATAGAAGTTATTATTTCAGCGGTGGCTCGATTTGAACTATGGAGGGACTAGTTAAAAGGAAATGATGATTATATTTAAACAACCTCTGTATGAATTTGGAATCACAAATCAGCTTTCTATTTGTTGCTTCAAGTTGAACTAGCCCGGGCAATCTGAAACAAACACAATCAATGTATATTTGGGCTACTCTTCACACACTTGTTATGGCGTACCTAGGGATTAATTAAAACTAAGAGCATGATTTATTGCTGAAGTCTCCTTGCTAAGTTAAAATTAGTAATAATTCATTCCGATGTCTCAGTTTAACCTAATTCCTGGCATGCAAACCATGGTCATTTACATGTAAACCCGATTTAAGATTGAAAGAACAAACAATTAAATATGGATGCAAAGCCCAGCTGAACTTTCTGGAAGTCAAAACCAGTCAACAGCCTATCAGTTTCGTCACTCTATTCACAATATGATATCAAGTTCAGCTACCTTTGGAAATGCTCAGCATCCACCCACGAGAAATTTATAGACCTCCCGTAGTTTATGAGGTCTCATGTGTCACTGACTTCAACCTTCAGCAAACTTATAGAAGCAACAAATCATTTGCGTTTAATTCGAACCCCAAACTTTGGAGCATCAGCAAAAAGCGATTTAAAGTTCCAATTGCTCAGTGAGAAGATGCACATCCCAAGCAGTTTTCGAGCAAGCATGATATCATAAAAATACATGGGGCCTTCCCTTTCCAGACAACTCAACCAGGTTGGCAACAAAAGTTCAGTGTTCGCGCGGCATTTTACAATCATCGCTCTCGATGGGCAGAGCATCTCCATCCCCATGTGGAAACATAGGTTTGCTGCTTCCCATGATCCACAATACCCTTTCCATCAGTTTGTTAGATCATAAGGTCCCCGTTGCAGTGACCTTCCATCCGACAGAAATTGCCCGTCAGCTATCCAAATTAAAGGGACACAAGCAATGCATGGGAAACAAAATGACCTGGATTGAAGAGATGTGTGGTTCACAACCGAAATCAAAATGGAAATAGAAATCAGAATGGCTTGGAATTGGAATCGGAATGATCAAATCTTCCAAAGCGTTTGATTTGTGATCAGAATCGGAATCGAAATTAGAATGAAAAATTGAATCCATAGAGGAGAGTAGGGATTGAGTTATATATAGATTGAGCCATTTCTATTCCACTTCAAAATCGAAAAAGAGAATTGAAATAAGACTCCTCCCAATCAAATAGTTAGAATGAAAATCATCCATTCCGATTTCGATTCCGAACCCCCACTCCTCCCAACCAAACATCCTCTGAATGTCTTTACAATCTAGATGACATGCATGAATAATTGCAGAGAATCGATTTAGAGATTATAGATACAAGACTATAATCACAATCATCTAGCCTCTTTCCAACTACTTGGACATGGACTGTTTTCATAATTATTGACATGTTTCCATGACTGGCTGTCAAACTGAAGTCAACCGTATGCATCTTTTTCATCCAAGCTTCAGACTGGCTATGGTGGTGTTGTTTGTTACGGATACAACACCATACCATGTTAATTGATGACATCCAAGGTTGGCATGATAAAACAGAATAGTACATCTGAGATTTCAAGCAATAGAAAGCCAGACTAAGCAAGCAGGGACGAGTTGGATCTCATTGTCCACTAATATAGGAAAAACAATCTTACAAGACTCGGCAAAAGTCAAAGAAATGAAGAAGTTTCTTTTAAAACATATATCCAACCACATGTTTTGGGGAAAGAACCAACATTATGCCATCCTCAAGAGTTGGCAGCCTTGCTGTATGTGATTTTTTTTTTTTTTGTTAGAGCTCAGCTTTCTTTCACTTTTTCTTGTACGAGGCTTGCATCAAAATTAAAAAAGAAAAAACCATCATCTCTTTGTACTGGAGTTGAGATTATGATTCTTGCTCAAGCATATTCCATACGAGAGAAGACGAGAAAACTTGAAACATAATTTCATATGATTTGAAAAGTTGACTTCAACTTTGTAAGAAATTTTTGGTATAAAAATGGTATGAACCTGTAAATACATAAAAGAAGTCCTTTTTTTTATTTATTTATGAATAGGAGGATGGGCCATTCTAAGAGGGTGTTTGGTTGGAGGGAGTGGGAGTTAAAATCGGAATGGGTGACTACATTCCAACCATTTGTTAGGAAGAGTTCTATTCCGATTCCGATTCCAGAGTGAAATGAGAATGGCTCAATCTATATAGAACTCAATCCCTACTCTCTTTTATAGATTTAAATTTTTATTTCAATTTCGATTCCGATTTCGGTCACGAACCAATGTTTCGGAAGATTTAACCATTCTGATTCTGATTTCAAGCCATTCCGATTTTCATTCACTACAGTAAAAGGGGGAATTAACCACCATTTTTTACCGACGCTTTTTGAAAGCATCGTGTTTTCAACGACACTTAAAAGGTCGTAAAATTTCAGCATTGTCAACGCCGACGCTTTTAGCAAAAGCATCGTTAAATAAAGAAAATACCGATGCTTTTTTGCGTCATTATTTGACGACGCTAAAAAGCATCGTTAGGTTCGCTTAATTCGACCGCCATTCTCCGTATCCTAATCTATCTGCTGTCGCCCCTCCCACCCATTCCTCCATTCCCCCATGCCCTAATCCCCTCCCGGCCCCCATCTCCGCCGATTCTCCACCGCCGGCGCCCGCACCGCCGTCCGCCACTCTCCTCTGCTGCCGCATCCATCTAAGCCGCACCCGCACCGTCCACGCTGTACGCCATCCACTCTCCTGAAGCCACCCCACCGGCCCTCCTCCCCTCCACCCTCCCGGCGGCCATCTTCGCAGGCCCAAAAGACCCCCCCGGTTCCCTCCCGACCCGACCGCATCCCACCATCCCCTCCCTGACGCCGTACCCACGCCCCCCCCCCCCCGGCCCGGCCACCGACCCAGTCGACAGGTGGCCCCCTGTCCTCCCTCCCCGGCCTCCGACACCCATCCCCGACACCGCACCCCACTGCCCCCCTGGCCCGACCACCAACCCAGTCGACAGGTGGCCCCCCTGTCCTCCCTCCCCGGCCTCCGACACCCATCCCCGGCCCTCCCAACGGGCCATGCTCCTTGGCCCCCTTGCTCCCCGACCGCACCGCCTCCCTTCCAGCTACCGGTGCTCCTCCACCCCCTCACTCTCCGACCTTTGGTATATAATTTATTTTTTTTAAATATATTTTGGATAAATTAAAATAGATAAAATATATATTAATTATTGACTGTCATATTTTTTTTATTGAATGCAGGTATTTGACGAAAATAATATCGTCAGTATTTTCTCGTATTATTGTCCACTATAAGTAATTCATTTCTCTAATAATATTTTATTTTTTAGATTGAAAGATTATTCTTGTGTATGGCATTATTTGGAAGTGTACGTAGTAGTTAAAGGATTTAGATAATATTTTAATTATTTTTATTAATTATTTCTAGATTTAATTGTGATGTCTTAGCTTTTGATGGCTAGACTGACTTTGGGAAAAGAGATTGTTTGTTTTATTGTATATGAGAATTTTGAATGACTTGGTTAGGATGCATGCTAATCCTAAGGATTTATTTTGTTGATTTTTTATTATTTGGTTGCCATCGAATAATTATCTAATTTAGTTATTAAAAATTTATGACATAGTATACAATATTTAATTAACATGCACGAGACTTGGGTCTCGGCCTTGCGCGCTCGGGTCTTTGGTCCCAGTTGGCACCGAAGGCATCCAGCCCTACGCGCTTAGGCCGATGAAAGATGCCAGGCAATATTAATTATGAATTAATTTTAAAAAAAATTACATTGCATAGAATCATAGACCTGTCTTTTGATTAATGTACATATTCTATTGTATCTGTACATTTATTTATTTTTGTACGGATAAAAAAATTATGTACATTGGTCAATTGATTATCCAGTATGGACAGTTTGGAAAATATGAGTAATTCTATAGGTCATTACAATAATCAAATGGTATGCTGAGGGTTCGAAAAAAATTTCGGACGGTATTTTTCTTTTGTTCTCCTATATGGGAGAACTAAGAAAAAATACTGTCGAAATTTTTTTTGGCTCTTGTTGCATATCATTTAATTACTGTAATTGACCTATAGAATTAATGCATTTTCTGAATGGGATAGGACCTTCTTTACCTATTAGTTGATGATAGCAAGTATTTACTATGTAAACCATATCATATCTAGATATATTTTTGAGTCTTCAAGTTATATAATGAACTACAATAGCTGTTAGTTTTTTGAATTTTATGAAATGACTGATATGTTTTACTCATTGCATTAATATAGATTGTATAATTTTTCTTATTTTTAGATAAGTTGCAAGTTCGATCATTTTTATCCTACAATGGACAAAAGTTGGATAAATAAACCAAGAAATAGTAAAAAATATTTAGATAGAGTTCATGACTTCATGAAATTTGGTATGGAGAAAAATAGTTTGAATGGAAAGATTTTATGTCCATGTCGGAAATGTGTAAATAGTTCTTCTTTAGATCCACAAATTGTTGAAGAATATTTGGTATAGAATGGTTTTTTAAGAGGTTATACCGACTGAATTTTTCATGGAGAATCTATGTTGCCATCATCATGTAACCAACCCCTGACTCATTTTGGATCCACTAGCCTACAAGAAAATTCTCCAAGAGATGATGATATAAAGGGTTTGATCATAGATACTTTTGGACTTGGTGTTCAAAATTTAGAAGAATCCAGTAGTATACAAGAAACAGTTAGGATGTTTGATGAATGTACACATACGGAACGTATGCATGTTGAGGAGCCTATACATACATCTAATGATGAGATAGCTCATTATCACACTTTAATGAAAGATGTAGATGAAGAATTATATCCGGATTGTACGAAATTTTTTAAGATTTTTTTTCTTGTACATTTATTCCATTTAAAATATTTGAATGGATGGTCTGGGAAGAGTTTTACTATGCTGCTCAAGTTATTAAAGGATGCATTTTCAGAAAGCACTCGTTTACCACCATCGTATTATGAAGCCAAGAAATTAGTAAAGGAATTGGATCTTGGATACGAAAAGATTCATAGTTGTTCGAAAAATTGTATGTTATATCGGAGTGAAAATGCTAATCAAGAGTCATGCAATGTATGTGGATCTTCAAAATGGATAACACAAAAAGAAGATCGAGATGATGTACTGAATGAATTGGATGCAACGCGGAGTAAAAAAAACCGACGAAGGTATTGTGTTACTTTCCTCTTATACCTAGATTGAAAAGGATTTATGCATCATCAAAAATAGCTTCATCAATGAGATGGCATGATGAAGGACGTACAAAGGATGAAATATTGAGACATCCAGCAGATAGTCTTCAATGAAAAGCATTTGATGATAGGCATCCTGATTTTGCCTCTGATGTTCGCAGTGTTAGGTTTGGCTTAGCTTCTGATGGCTTCAATCTATTTTGGACTCTGAGTTCTACCTACAGCACTTGGTCAGTCATTTTGATACCTTACAATTTGTCACTATGGATGTGCATGAAACAATCATCACTTATCTTGTCAATGATTATTCCAAGAGATAAGGGTCCAGGCAATGATATTGATATTTTTCTACAGCCTTTAATAGAGGAATTGAAATAGTTGTGGAAGGATATTGATGCATTTGATGCTTCCAACGGCCAAACATTTAAACTACAGGCAGCTTTGTTATGGACTATTAATGATTTTCAAGCATATACCAATTTATCTGGTTGGAGTACAAAGGGATGGATCGCATGTCCTTGTTGTGGAGATTCAACACATTCAATTTGGTTAAAACATGGAGGTAAATTTTGTTACATGGGACATCGTCGATGGTTGGAAGCAAATCATCCGTCTTGATTTCAGAAAGATTTGTTTGATGGTACTATAGAATTGGGATGTGCCCCTATTCCACCTTCTAGAATTGATGTTCATAGACAAATGGATGGCATCAATTACAGCTATGGTAAGACTCAAAGTCTTCTAAAAAAAGAGGAAGGGATGATGTTGAAAGCTCAATGCACGAAGAATTATCAGAGGAAGTCAGTATCAGTACTATAGAAGCAGAGGTGTTTCAAGATCCAGACAATTATTTCGAGGATGAAAATGAGGAAGACACACAGATAGCATCTACACAACAGCCCAGTAAATATTTATGAAAAAAATGAAGTATCTTTTTTGACTTACCTTATTAGAAACATAATCTTATTCGGCACAATCTTAACGTTATGCATATAGAGAAGAATGTTTGTGATAATTTACTTGAAATATTTTTAAACCTTGATGGAAAGAGCAAAGATAACATGAAGACGCGTCTTGATTTAAAAAAAATGGGTATCCGACAAGAGCTTCATCTTAAAATGCTTGCTAATGATAGAATTTATGTGCTTTCTGCATGTTACACAATGTCTGCTCGAGAAAAAGATAATTTTTTGGGAGTTTTGAAAAGTATCAAGGTACCTGATGGATATGCATCAAATATTTTACGATGTGTGCATCTAAAGGATCGAAAACTTTCAAATCTTAAAAGTCATGATGGTCACATATTGATGCAAGATATCTTTTCAATAGCTTTAAGATCGTCATTGCCGAAACAAGTTGTTGCAATTGTACTTCGATTATCGTCATTTTTTAAGGCATTATGTTCAAAAGTTATTGATCCTCGAAAACTTGATCAGTTAGAGTCTGATATTGCAATTATACTTTGTCAGATAGAAAATATTTTTCTTTCTGAATTTTTTACTATTATGGTACATCTGCTCATTCACCTAGCTTCAGAAGTTAAAGTTGGTAGACCGGTACATTATAGATAGATGTATCCTATTGAAATGTATTATTGCAAATCTTAAATCTTTTGATAATTTTATTAGAAACAACATCATACTGATATTTTAATAAATATTTAATTCTTGAAGGTATCTTGTGCGTATTAAAGATTATGTATGAAATAGAGCCTATCCCAAGGACTCGATTGCTGAAGGATATATTGCTGATGAATGTTTGACATTTTGTTCAAGATATCTTCAAGGTGTAGAGACTATTTTTAGTCGACCTCAACGGCATAATGACTTTGTGGAGAATGCAAAACTGTATAAGTTCTCAACTGCTGAAAAATTCTTGGGAAGAGCTAAAAGTATTGTACTTGATCAAAAATTCTTAGCACAAGCACATCGTTATGTGTTACTTTATAGTGACATAATATCTGACCATCGTAGGTTAGTATATTTAAGACATAACATCAAGATTTAAATTTTATATTAGATATAATATTCTAAATGATATATTTATATTTTATGCAGTGAATTTTTAATTTATCAGAGACGAGCCTATCATAACATTCGTCCTAATGCAAGGATTGAACAGCGATGGTTGGTCGAGTTATTCCCTATATGGCTTTTGAATCAGGTGTGATTTATATTTAATTATTGAATATATTAATTTTTGATACATATTTAATATCAGATAACTCAATAGCACTTCATATCATTTTTTTTTGTATCAAAGATGATGGAGACAAATAATTCAGATGAACTAATAGCTCTTGCTCGAGGACCTAACAAGATTGTGAATAGATATAATGGTTTCATAATTAATGGTTTTAAATTTTATACTAGAGAACGGAAGAAATTTAGAAAAACACAGAATAGCGGTATTATGGTGGAAGCGAATGGAAAATCCTATTATGGTGCATTTAAAGATATCTATGAGTTGGATTATTATGAAAAATTTAAAGTAGTATTATTTAGATGTGATTGGGTAGACATAAACTCATCAAGAGATTTGAAACAAGATGCAAATGGATTTACACTTGTAAATTTTTCAAGGTTGATACACACTGGTGTGTTATTGAGGGATGATCCATTCATTTTTTCATCTCAAGCTCGTCAAGTATTTTATGTACAAGACGCAAAAGATAAAAATTAGTTTATTGTCATTAAAACAAAATCTAGAGACTTATATGATATGAGAAACCAAATAGAGGATGATGACGATGGCACTTATACACAATATATGCCCTACAATTTTGTGCCAGCTGATGATTTAAATGTTACGACAATGTCGGTTAGGACAGAATTTGAAGGAAACACTACTGCTTGATTGTTACTAGTAATAATTATTTATGATGTATATAATTTACATTAATTATTGTATTATTTTACTCCATATATTAACTGATTATATCTTTTATTTATATAAATGCTAAGTGACATCATGCATCGCAGGGGACGATATGCTGGTGTGTAGTTTCAGTTTTCGCTGACAGAGGCCGGTACGTCTTCTTCAGCACAGCAGTCTGAGACCAGTTCAACTACACAGCATTTTGAGTCCTATCCTTCTTCATCATCAGCACAGCACGATCCTTCTGTTCATCAGCCAGATGATGAGATACATGTGCAGGGTATATATTGTCTTTCATGTAAATTTTTTTATTTCATTTTATGTATATTTATGATATCATTACTTTTATGTATTTTTTGCAGACGAATCCGGGAGAGTACGCCCCAGACGCGGACCCACAGTAGTACGAGATGTGTGGTAGATACGTGAGGGCGAGAGAATTATTGTGGAGTGCAATCAGCTAGGTCAGCCAATTAAGAAAGCTATCTGTTTATTGACTTTATTTTTGGAGACTGTTGCTCGGAGGCCTCAGCTATGTCCGTTAGGCTATGCAAAATGGAATGACATGCTTCCAACATACAAAGTTGAGCTCCTCCGAGTTATAGAGGTAATAAATTGATGTTCATACTGTATATTAATTGTTAATTACTTATATAATTTATTTCATTTAACTTTTTTTTTTATAGAGCAAGTTTGTTCTCCCTCCATCCACTCATGATTTTGTAACGAAGTCTCTCAACCGCAAATGGAAAGAATATAGAGCACAATTGAAGAGGGACTATATGAGATAGGGTATGACAGAGGAGGAGGTTGCTAGGAATTATCCTCCTGATGTACCCCCTCATCAGTGGATGGAGTTGGTTCATTATTGATTCTCCGAGAAGGCACAGATATATTATCTGCTTATTATCTTTTCTTTTAAATATTTTATAAAAATATTGATTTATATTGTATATTATATATTATACATATAACAAGTTCTTTACTTTATTTTACAGACTTATTCTGCTATTGGTAGAGCTACACGAGCAGCTCAGTCTGTTCCTCATACATCGGAGTCGAAGAGTTATGCACGACTCCGACAGGAGTTTGTATGTTCCTTAAACTTTCATAATTAACTTCTAATTTTTATGTTGAAACATTTATATAACTAATATCATTATGTATCGTGGACCATATCTGTATCATGATACTCATATATTTTTTTAAATTGTTATAACTGTTTGCTTAAAATTGAAATTATTTGTGTAGGTGGATAAGCATGGGAGGGAACCCGGTAAAGTGAAGTTTTACCGGATGACTCATACTCATCAGGATGGTACTTTTATTCGAGATGAGTCGAGAGATTTATATGTACGGCATTATTAATATTTTATTTTTCACAATGATTTTAATTTAATTTTATTAGCTATTAATATATAACTCTTATTTTCAAAATAAATACAGGAGAGGGCTACATCTCTCATTGCGGAGCGTGACGACGAGTCCGCAGCATCTACGCAGCAGAGCCGTATCGAGGTCGAGGTGTTCACAGAGTTGATGGGACCAGAGTGCTACGATCGAGTGAGGGGTTATGGAGTAGGAGTCACCCCCACTCAGTTATCTGAGGTTAGTAGATATACGCAGCATGCTGCAGTAGATGCTCAGGATTCACGCGTTTGCAGACTCGAGGCGGAGATATAGGAGATTAGACAGAATCGTGCCGTTGAGATGGAGGAGATGCGACAGAGCCACGCCGAGATGCAGGCCATGAGGGGACAGATTGATCGGCTTATATTTTTATTAGAGATGTATGGCCCATCTCAGGTAAACACATATTATTAAATATATATTTTTGTATTAATTTAATGATTTATATATTTTTATTTATAGATATGCAAATCAAGCTTTTCATATATTTCTTGTAGGCTCCAGGCACATCAGGCACCCGTCAAGACGGCAGTACGTCACGTGGAGACAGCGACGACCATCCGCCTGCAGATTGACATCATTTTATTTTTATTGTAGTCTTATATTTTCTGTATGCTTTTAATCAGGTTGAACTCTTGATTGTAATGGACGATTAGTACTTTGTTTTTATTTATATAAAACAATGTCTTTTGGTTTGGTTAAATTTGCCATTAAAATTTGCTTTTAGTGTGAATGATGGTGATTGTATAGGTTTATGTTTGAATAATTGATATAATTTTATACAGGAATGTATGTATTCTTTTTTTTTTATATATAAAATCTGTATAATTTTTTTTTTCTGTTAAAAAAATTAACGACGCTTATAAATGTCGTTAATAGACTGATTAACGAAGCTTATAAGCGTCGCTAGTGACTTAACTGCCGACGCTTTGAAAAGCGTCTTGATAGGGTGGAGGACGCGTTGTCATTAACGACACTAAAAAGTACCGGTAAAATTTAATTTTACGATGTTTTAAAGTGTCGTTAGAAAATATTACGACGCTTTTAAAAAGCATCGGTGCTTTTCGTCTCCACTCTTACATAGGCGACGCTTTCGCGATGCTTTTTGAAGCGTCGTAAAGCTTATTTCCGATGCTTATTAGCATTATAAAATATTTTTTATAGCATCATCTTTTATCATTTTTATTATAATAATTCTCATTCTAATTTTGATTATGAACCAAACACTTGACATAGTATCTTACGTAAGTGGTTACTTGCCAGGAAAGGCAACAAGATTACGAGATTGAGGTGAAGGCCAAACGGAGGGTGACATGGCGGGCCAGGTTAATTTCTACGCTGGAAACATGGTCAGTTCGAGACCAGAATGATTATAGAGATTTGAGATGAAGGAAGTTAGGCCGAGTTGCTGTTGGGAACTGGCTTATCCGTTGACCGAACATCTACAGCTCAACGTGCATGCCTTGAGCAAGCATTCAGATACGAGAAGTCGTGGAGAGGATGATGTCGCGGGACCTAGAGATTGTCGTCTCTACCCTTCCTTCATAGAATGCGGTCTACTCCTGAAGCGTGCTGCATTTTGTGTGATGATTCCGGATGTGGCTTGGAATTCAAATACTCTACCGTTCCTTTCCTTCCATATTATGCACCAAGATAGTACAGAGAACCAGCAGTCCCACGTCGTTATTCTGTCTGTTTTGGATCCTTGATCTCCAAGAAATCGAGACCTCCACGACATTTTGAGGAAGGCCTGGGAGAGATCGCAGGTTTAGATGTTACTGCCAAATCAACACTGCAAATGGGCAAGTTAACAAATGGTGATCCATGGTTTTTTCCACTTCGCCACAGTTTGGGCATGATGTAGGTGCGGACTAGTTCCTTTTCCTCGTACATATTTTCTACCGTCAGGATTTTTTCATTGTAGCTTACCCAGTTGAAGAGCTTAATTTTTTTCTGGGATCGGGGGCTTCTAATCAATGGTGGCAAACTGGTACTTCTCCATGGCCTAGGAACTGATAATAGGCTTTGACAAACAACTTTTGATTTGATGCCCATTTCCAAAATGCTTCGTCTTCAGCTATTGTCAGTATCAAGGGTTGAATGATGTTTTGAAAGTGGCTCATTTCTCCTTTGCCTTGGGCAGTCAGGCAGTGTACCCACTGATTGCTGTTGGTAATGCTTTCCATGAAGGTGGCAATTGAAGCTTCTGTTTTATCATTTAGACTGAAGAGGGTTGGGAAGAGCCTGCTTAGAGGAACCTGTGGTAACCAATGGTCATGCCAAATGACGATTTGATCAACTTTTTGCTGACTGAAGGAAGTGATTTCGAAGAACCAGTTGCCGGTTTTCATGATGCCCCTTCAGGAAGGTGAAGCTTTTGTACTCACATCTTCTGCACCCTGGCTTGGTGTCTTCTTTGTGAAATAGAGATCAAGAATGAGTTTCTGCCAAAGCCTTTTTGGTTCGTTGTGATACCGCCACCACTATTTGGTCAGAAGATAAGAGTGATTCAAGAGTTTAATGTTAATAATGCTCAGCCCACCATATAGTTTAGATCTGCATACTTTATCCCATATAACGAGGCTGTGGGCCCCATCATACTTTTTAATTTGCTCGCCACAAGAATCTTCTTCTCGTAGCTTCCATCTTTTCTACGATGGATGAAGGAATATCAAATGTGGACATCGAATATATGGGAGTGACACCCAAGACCACAGTGACGAGAGCCAATCTCCTAGGACAGCAAGCAACCTTTCCAAGCCTCTAATTTCTTTTCTACCGAAGACCCAGTCAGCTCTTCATGGTTTATTGTGACGCAGGGAAAATCCCAAATATTTCATAGGCAACGTTGATTGAGAGCATCTATCTTCGAGTAAGATAAGCATCTGTTTTGATCCAATCCTATTCTAATGATTGAGCTTTTTATGAAGTTAATCTTGGAACCACATGCCAGCTCAAAGGGGTAGATAACCAACTTATGATTTTGATGTGGTGTTTTAAAGCCTTGCTGAATATAACGGTGTCGTCTGCATATTGGAGGCACTATCCATCAAAATAAATTGATATATCTTCAAAAGAATATATCAAGTAAGATTGCCTAATCGATCCTCTACAATTCTTAAGAAAGTTATTTATTAAATATTCAAATCAATACTTTGAAATTAATCTAAGATCAACTGTACCGACCATGTTGATATCCTAGTTTCTGTGGCATTGAAGAATCTCTCTCTGCGATGATGATTTTCAACTTTTTAATGCAGATCAATCAAGATCCCTCGGTTAGGGGAACGGCAGGGATTTCATGTTTTAAAACCCCTGATTTCAGACGAGCTGAAGAAATTCACCTGGTATGCAAATTCTCATATGAATCTGGTCAGTTCTAATATTCCAGCGTTACACTGGTCAAGCCAAAGTATCACCACAATAAGAACCGGCGTAACACTATGCGGAAAGAAGGGAAAAGAAACCAACTAGGACGAGAAGATAGACAGCATGGTAGAGCCCAGCCTTGGCACCCGTCAGCCGTCCGTGATCGCGAGCGAACCAGCACATGCCTGCCAGACAAAACTCGCATTCACAGAAGGCGGCAAGACGACAAAACTTGCTAAAGAAAACTATATCTTCTAGTGGGCCCGAACCAAATAATAATTCCGCTGGTGGCGACAAGATCGAAAGGTGTTAAAGAAATCAGAAGCCACGTCAGGAGAGGGACGCACATTAATCAAGTACAAGGACCGGATTACGTCGCCGCCAGCAACATCGTTGCCGCTGTGGCTCGCCGATTCGTTGCTCCACACATCAGTTCCCAGGCTTTATTAATCCAGTCAAAAAAGACAAGCTGCTTTCTTGTCACATGGACGCACAAGTGGAGCAATGGGACTAGGCGGCCCCCACGTTTTGGTCGCCTTTCTCTTCACTCGCTAAACAAGCCTTGATCGATCGATGATGCGTAGGTGGCATGCTTACCTTCTGTTTGGCTAGTGACTGGTTGTACAAAACCAAAGCCCCGGCTTTGTCTCCAACAAAAAGACCTCAACAACCACCCGGGGTTCGGTTATTTTTCACTGAAAAATTCAATTCCTCTTCACCTACACGATAATACAACACAACAAGCTAAAGTAATCCTAGTTTTTTTGGTAAGAAAGTAATCCTTGTTTATTTGGTGAGGGTGTGTACAATACTGTTTCAGTCACTTGTGCAACACCAATCCAAGCATGTTTGTTCGAAAGCGAAGTTGATGAAGGATGAAGATGATGATGGCAGTAACCGGCAGGATTCCAAGATTAAGGGAATTTGGAGGGAGCTGAGATAGGATCGCAGAAAGATAGAGATGGCTAAGAAGCAATTGAATCTGACAAGACAAAAAGCTTCTCACCTACCTAGAAATCAAGGTTAAGATCTCCGAAGCCAGTTACAAGAATCTACAGTCAGACGAAATTCTTTACATGTCGGAAAAACAAAACAGCAAGACAGGTTCATGGTAAACTCTAGTTTCCAATATGTCCATATAATTCCAAAGTGTCACAGCAGCAAGTAAGAACAATCTGGTCATTGGTAAGAAAGATAAAGTATGAAAAGCTCCCATGCAACAAGAAATTAAATTCATAAAAATACTTTATCATAGCATTTTGCTATAATAACTATTATATGATGAGTGTGCTGTACAGCAGAAGACTGGGCCGTTTACAACCACCACTAGCCGTACAAGATGCATAGAAGAAAATCTAAAAGATTTTTGGGATTTAAAGCCCAGCTGAACTTTCTGAAAGTCATTCTTGCTTACCAACCCATCAATGTTCTCCTCACTCTATCGACAATCTGACTTCTAGCTCTGCTATTTGCCAGTGGAAATCGTCTGGTTTCATCCAAGAGAAATCTGTACACCTCCCACTGCCTATCGGATGTGGTGTGCCTACAGATTTCAGCCTGCAAATAAATCAGAGAAACAATGATCCATCTGGGTTTTGAACTCCTTATTTCCAGATAATCAGCAAAAACCGAATCAAAGTTGCAATATCTTACTGAGAAAATGCAGATACCGAGCACTTTTAGAGCAAGCGTGACATCATAAAATACACGAGGCCTTCCCTTTCCAGACAACTCAACCGGGTTCGCAACAAGGAGTTCAGTGTCAGGACCACGGTTCACAATCATCACTCGTAATGGATGAAGCATCTCCAACTTTAAACGGGAACACAGTGCTTCCTGCTTCTCGGGATCCACAACCTTCTTTCCATCAGTTTGCTGGATAAAAAGATCCACCTCACGGTAGCCTTTCTGGTCCGACAGAAATCGCCCATAAGCTATCTAAAATAAAGGATGAAAAGAAATGTATCAGAAGCAAATTGACCTGGCTGCAGTATATATACAGATTAAATGTCAAGAATAATTGTAATTGATCCATACGGCTAGAACACTGTGGCTTCCAATTTAACATTCTAACACGATATAATAATAATAGAACAGAATATTTCAAGACTTTCCAGCAGTGGTAAGCTAGAATGAGTAACTGCAGACAATGCAGACCTGAATGTCAATTGACAAAGGAGAACTGCTGCAAGACCCAGCCAAAGTAAAAAAAGTTACAAGATTCAACAAACAGGCAAGAAATCAGCAAATCACGTTTAAATTGTATAACGTCAGACAAGGCCAGCTACAAACCCAGTCTATACAAACACAAATAGCATACTTTTGAAATATGAACTGTCAGACAAACGCATTGGACTGACAAGTATTGTATGTTTTATGTCTTCATTAGATTGTGGCATACCAGATCTTAACCCATTCACTTATTTGGCACATTTTTGAAGGATTTATACATCTTCATTTCATTACTTATCTTTGAATCTATACAAAAACCCCTCTCTCTCCCCCAAAAAAAAAAGAAGGTAGAAATTGAATTGGTTGGCAGGTGCTGGGCAACAACTGTCCTGCTCGAGCCTGGCATTACTCACGTGTCTATGTTGGCATCATTAAAAAAAAAAGAAAAAAAAAAAAAAGGAAGAACAGTTTGTCCATTGTACCCCTTCCTAATAGACATCATGGAAATAAATATCATATTGTTGACCAATTCGGCAAAATTTTCTGACACCCTCCTGAAGCATGCACATTGTAACATGGAGATCATCAAGCTAAGTTTACAAGTGCCTATAGAAAATGAAGAATTTTGGACTACCTGACTGTTGCTATCCTTCAAGGTCCTCACAATGTCATAAAGGAGCCCCTTCTGATCAACACAGTGAATCTGGAGCAAAGTGTGGGCAGGGCTCAACGAATTGTCAATGTTTACATTAGCCTTCTTCAGCTTTTTCATATCTGGACTAAGTGCCTGTGAACAGACTTCGATATCTGAAAGCTCTGAGCTAAATAATTCTTCAGCAACTGCAGGTGGAAGAGAAGAAACTCCATGTTGAAAATCTTCAGCTAATTGGATCTCACAGCTGATGCATGACTCTCCCAGAACAGAATTCAGTCTTTCACACGTCTCATCCTGTCTCTTTTTAGAGTGCAAGAGCTCCCTAAGAACAATACAAGGAGTCAGATCACAAAAAAATGGAGTGCTGCCAACTGATGCTAATAGTATTTGAGATATAATATTCTAAATGAACTCTTGTCCATCAATCAAGAAATCAATGTGGAAACCAGTCGTACAATGAGAGAATAAAAATAAGCCCAGAGCTATCTGTCATCTCTTTTTTGCTGTGAAAAACTGTTGTATTAAACCTTCATGACGAAAGTAGTCTTTTATAAGAATCCATAACAAAAAAGTCACCAAATAAACAATCATTACATCATATATTCAAACAATCAAACGGCAAACCCGAACTAATGATTGGTAGACCCATTGCCAAAAAAACCAGTTTTAAATAATCTCTACAAGTGTGACAAGGTATAATAGGCCAGCCTTTATGATTAATTACTATTAAATGGCACAGACAATGAATCCATAGACAATCTGACTCTGCACCAGATTACAATTGGCAGATTTAACTTGTAAAGTAACTAGAGGCAAAATAATAATAATAAAAAAAAGTTCAATCATAGAAATTAAAGGCCATAAGTTTCCACGCATGAGGCAAGGAACTAGAAAAGAATATGCGAAAAATGAATCATAGATGAACTAAGAAAAAGATTGATAAGCTAAAACCAATAGATCCATACTCACATTCCATCTGTAATGAAGAAGAGGTCCATGACTCTACCATCAGGGGTTGTCGACACCTTAACTCTATGAAGCAAAAGCTCAAGTTCACAAAGAACATGAGTGACATCTGCATCAAATTGTACAAATCCATCGTACCAGCTGACAAGAACTCAACTGTCCAATCTGAAATGCCGCTAAAAATGACAGAATTTAATTACCATGTAGTAATCCTTTCCGATCGACGGAGAACAGCTTCAGAAGGTACACCTGAGAAGCTGTTGGCTGATTCGCCAAGTCAAAGTAGAATGCTATGGAGCAGGATGGGCACACAGATAGCAGCCTGTCCTTCAAGCTCGTCCACTGGATGTTAATGGAGGCAAAGTATGGAACGACCCAGAACACTAAGTAGCACCACTGTCCATCCCTCGAGATATCTTCACCAACATCGCATAAACAGTACAGATTAGAATTACTGAATCACTCAATCTAACCAAACAGCCAAGATTAACGATTTGAACTGCATTTATACGGAAAAATAAAGCATAAAAAGGAAGTCAAGTTATTTTCCAATCCCAGATGGAAGTCGCAAGGCTTTGTCTTTCAGGGAACAAAAAGAGAGAACACATCTAACAAATAATTTGATCAAAACCAGTAACAAGGATTGATTTCGATAAAAGATCTCAACTCGTGAAAAAAGGAACCCAACCCTAATATTTAGAAGTTTAGAATTAAAATAAAGAAAAATCATGCATGGAGAATTGGTCAAGTGGGATGCCGCCGTTGCCGTCTTTGATCCCTATTTTATCACTCATTATTATTGTTTCCCTAAGATTTTTAACGCATATCTGATAAACAGAATGATTGAAAAAACAAACGCAAGAAGGGAATCGAAACAAAAATTTCTCAGCAAAACTAAACCCTCAGAGATGTCTCAAGGAGCTTGAATCAATGAGGATAGAGGACAGCAATTTTTTTAAGAAAAATAAGGCACTTGTCTTCTTAAAAAATAAAAATAAGGGCACTACAGAAGAACCGACGAGACGATTCCAGGAATACCTCTTACCTGCTCGGGTAATGCTGAGACCGAACTCGAGAATAATCCGGCAGAGATCACAGCTGAGGCCGGTCTGGTCGGGGCAATTGACGGTAATCACGCTCGGTTCTCCATCTCCCTTTCCCAACTTTACCACCACCACGTCCTCGCTCGCCACCCCCATCCCCAAACCGTCGACACCGATCCCACGTCCCCGACGCCCCCACTATATCCAACGCCTCCCGCGACGGGGAAGGGAATATTCCCTCTAGATTCCCCTTCCCTTCCGGCCACCGTATAAAACTCTGCCTCTCTCTCCCTCTCTCTCTGTCTCTCCCTCCTCAATCTGTACTGGCTCTCGCCTCCCTCGGTGCGCTGTATATACCATGTACCGTAGTGGCGCCCGCCGCCTAGACGCCTAGGGCACGTCAGCGTGGATTACGTCGCCTTGGTTTCCACGTTGCAGAGAGTTACTTGTCCGTCAGGCTCGTGTGGGACCCAATCGAAAGGGCACTCGTTTGGGTGGTGGAGAGCTTCCTGTTACCTAGCCTCCACGTTGGGAATTCTTATACGTTTGATTTCAATCGGACGGTGTAAATGAAAATAATATCGGCCGACATGATGTGGTAAGCAGTGAACGTGTCAAGGTAGGGATCCTGTGGTTGCAAGTGACAGGAATATTCGTATAATCTCGGCCATACGATAGATGATTGATGGATGGATGGATGGGTCAGAGAGTTAGCTTTTCAGTTGGATGGCCGCCTGGTCTGGTCCGGCGTCCTCATCCAGAGACAATTGTTCCTCTTATGTGGACCGCTCTGATCAAGATAGGTGGCTCGTGATGTCTGTTAGCGATGGTGGGGCAATCGACCACCGTATCGACCATGGTCCACAGAGATTGGCAGAGAGCGGTATATACGTGTCCGGGACCACAGGACACATTATTTAGCTTCTAATCATGTCCGAGTTCTCGCGGAATATAATATTTGATCTTTTCGTGATGGAATACATTTTGTTTGGGTTAGCCACTTGCTCGGAGCCCATCTATTTGTACGTCCCACTTTAGATATCCAGCTTGTGTTTCCTCGGGTTTATTGAGTAGGGCCATCATGGCTGCTAGTTTTAGCCTTGCAAGTTGCTGCTCATATCCATTCGGGCTAGTCTTTCAGGTTAAACTAAAGCCAATGAAATTGATGGCGCTTGGCATCTTCCCTTATAATTAGTTAGCATTATTTAGCTTATTTTCAGAGAACGGAACATTATTTTCTTGGGTGAAAAAATAGAACATTACTCAATTACCGGAATGTGAATGTGAATGTATTGGCCCAAGGTGTGCCATGCTTGATGGGCGATTCTTTTTATCACAATTTCATGTAAAATAATGTTTGAATTGTAGGGACAGAGCCCAACTTCATGGTCCATAGTTTTATTATATAATTATATTATATACTGATGATTGATGTCAATTCAAACATACATAGATGGATTGCAATTAAAGAATTATTAGCCAACATTTATACTCATCATCAAGCTACTCCTGAGATGCTCAATCCTATCAACGTGACACCATCTCGACTTCATGGAAGAGAATCATGTAGTTTCAAGTGGGTATTTGATGGGGGGAATATTACGTCCAACCTCAATCTACGACGAGAAGAAGTAAGATCAGGGCAGCCGACCTAGTCACCTCAGCAACGGGCAACTTAAAGTAACGATGGTGCCAGCCTGCGATACTCGATAGTAGTTATCTCTCTAATCTTTATCCGACCATTGTCTCGTAAATAAGACGTCTGAAATTGTTGGACAGCTCGATTGACCACTACAACTCATCTGGACCATGTGTTAAAAGTGGGGCATGATCACCGCTTGTGCGGTTTCTGCGAAGATGGCCACCGCTTATCTTAGAAACGATCGCTGACTCCTTTTATAAATAAAGGAAGGCAAGAGGCCCCCAGGCAAGTGTTAAGTCCCCTCTCTCTCTCTCTCTCATTCTCTTTTATTTTTTTCCACTATTTTTTGATTCTTGATCGACTTGAGCATTAAAGGGACCTCATTGAAAAATTTTGATGAGAAACTTCATTCATAGGTATTAGGAATAATTTAGAATGGATCAATAATGTATGAAGACTTAAGCCCATTATAACCCATTAGGTCCATGTTAGCATCCTTTAAGCTGCCTAATTATTGTGGTCGGTCCGATTCATAGTCGGTAAATATCTATTCCGACCTTTGGTCGAAAGATCGGCTGATCGACCTCCAGACACATCTGATTCTTATTTGGCAGGTACTAACTGGTCATAGCTGTCGTTCCTATCTAAGCGTAAGCGTCTGATTTGGAAAATCATGCCGTTATATCCTTTGATCCAGAAAATCTAGTCAGTATAACTGTCTGATTCGGAGAATCACGACAAAATAATTACGTCAGATTCGATCGGTCAGTCTTCCAAAAACGGTTACACAACCGTCTCCTCTATAAATATCCAAACCCCGAGTATGCAGATAAGTAATCCATGTTCATTGAACTCAAAACTCTATTTCTTTATTTGTGCATTTTGATTTGAACATCGGAAGGTCCTCACCGGAGTACCATTCTCCAGTTCGAACTTTTTTGTAGGTTGTTCCAGCATTGCATTCTTTTATTTTTCAGCGTTAATCAAAACCAACCGTAATAGTAGGTTTAGCCGTTCATCTTGGGGCCGTGACCACTCCACCAACTTCAATTCAATTTGGCTCAACCGACCTCAATCTCATCCTAGAGGTTAGCAGCAACAAATATTATTAATGAAACACTTGCAATATAATATCCAGTTGGTCACACATGATGTATTATCGGGGCATGGTCGAAGCATTAGAACCAGTATGGTTAGAGAGGATCCACGTTATGGAATTATGTGGTTTCAACTATTTTTCCTTGCTTCTATTACTTGACAGCCTGCAAACCCATCTTGCCTTGATCCATTTGCGTGACCCCTAGGCAGTAATTTATGGTCGGGCCCTGAGAGTCATACCATCATGGGAATAGCAGTCTTGTGAATGGAGACATTGTTTGTTGGAATAAAAGAAGAGGGTTAAGCCCGGTGATCTTCATCTTCTTTTAAGACTTTTTTTTTTGTAGGTAAAAAATTTATTAAAAAATTTATATTTTTTTGAATAAATATTTTTTAAATAATATTTAGATAAAAAAATAATTTATATATATTTTTTATACATTGAACAATGACTCAAAAATTTATTATCCATATTCTTTTGCATTACTAATTTTTTGGATAAGTTGCTAAAATCTATCCATATTTCTCATAATATTTTTTATTATATAAATATTATTATATATAATAGTATAATATATATAATATAATATAATATAATATAATATTATTTTTATATATTATTATATTATATTAATATCTTATATTATTATAATATTATATTATTATATATAATAATATAGTATATCATATTATAATAATATATTATAATATCTAATATAAATATTATTATATATTATATTATATTATGTTATATTATTATTATGATATATTATATTATTATATTATATTGTTATTATTATTATAAGGTTAAGGGTATATTAGGAATGAATTAAAAATATTGCTTTTACGGTTGATGGAAAAATGATTTAGTAACCCCCTAGTTGGATTAGATTTTATTCCATTTCACGGACAAATACTATACAGAAAAAATAATTTATTTATCTTAAAAAATGTGAGAATATGGATAAATTGATCAATGAGAAAGTTGATCAACTTTTTCATTATATTTACCGACAAAAGAATAGGCCCTTATTGGCAAAATGGGCACGAAAACTCTTAAAAGATCTCGACACTCTTTGGAGCTTCCAAGTTACGAACACCTCCCACCCGAAAAAGAAGGGATTCAATATATGACTTAAAAGATCATTTGCGAAGCTATCCATATTTGGAGAGACTGTGATTTTGAGAGGATGCTTGGGTGGATCCTATTCCATTTGCATCTCTCTTTGATGAGCTCTTTTAAAGAGCAATGAAACCTAGTGTATCAATGTCCTCCCAGTGGAATTGGAAGAAACTAAAGTGGTGTATCAAGCTATATACAGGTCTTACATTTGGGTGTTGCATGTTGTGCCATACTCAGGGCCACTGCAGCGATATCACTTGTTGCTATATTTGTTCAAGGATGTGCCATATGTTATTTCACCTCATCTCTTTAATTGATGTAGCAGCTTTCCGCTCACTTGGATTCATCTTCAGAATACTGCGTGCCAGTCATATTGTTTCATCTCTTATGATCTCAGGTGCCCAAATTTCACTTTTCAGATGGCAGGGAGTTCTTAGTATGTGGCTAGTATATCTATTTGCTTACAGGATGTATTGTGCTGAGGACATTTTATCCATAATTGGTAAGAAGGATAATATGACAAGGGATTTTTTAAGCAGCAAACAGAAGCATTCTTCCTTGATCAATAGTCATTTCTGCGCAATTGCTGAGAAGTTCAATGCTATCATGAGTTGAGGTTACTCTAATGTTCTGATTGAGCTATATACCTCCAACATTTTGGGGTCTCTTTCAGCTAAAGTTGGGCCTTTCTCTGTTTGGCATGAGAATGGGACTATCTTTTTCATTTGTATCCTTGACCTTCATCACATACTTTGGTTTTATGTAGCAATTGCTTGCTCTTATGCCATACACTTACAGTGACCTGCTACTATTTTGTTCTTGGGTGGACTGCTATGGCCCCTTCTTAACATAACAATGTTCAGCCACTTGGATTCCCTTTTGCACAACTCCTTTACTAAGTATTACTTTTTATTATGTTATCTGTTACTCTTGCTACATGAGCTCATGACCCAGTATTTGCTTCACAAAGGATGTAATATTTTGTGCAACCTTGTAATACCTTTACAACATCATGGAATTCCATTTGGGGACAGCACAGACACCAGCTCTAGTTCTCAATTGGTCGCCTGTATATCTAGTCTCAAGAAAGATTCTTCGGGCTTCTTGTCTGCCATACATAATGTCTATTATGTTCCTAATCGTCCACTTAGCGACTGTACTCTTTCTAGTTTTATCATGTATCTTTTGTCTACGTTCTTAACCATGCTATTACTGTTATCCCTTGCTTTTGTTCCTCATATGGGCTACCATAGAACCCCGGCAGCCTGCTTTTGTTTCCCTGTACTCTTCTTCTTTTGTTTGCTAGTATAAATAAAGCTTAGGCAGTTCTACCGGAAAAAAAAAAGAGGCTATATGGTCCTCTCTCTCTCTCTCTCTCTGTGAATCTAGACAGTTGCAGAATTATATGCAAACCCTAGAGTTTATAAGACCCTTCACAATTGCGGATGTGCCAGTTTGGAAGTTGACATCTAATGGTAATTACTCGGTTGGCTCCTTCTACAAGTTCGTCAATCAGCAAGGCATGCTTTGGCTATTCTATAAATGCATTTAGAAATCGGCAATGCTGCAGAGAATCAAACTTCATATGGTTGGCCCCCCGAAAACAAATTGCACTGGGGAGGTTTTTGGAAAGAAAAGATTGGGGAAGTGGGATCAGGCTGCCTTCTCTGTGGCTCAAGGAGCGAGACCATCTCTCATCTACTGGTAAAGTGTTCCCTTGCCAAAAGCCCGTGGTTCCTCTACAACTACAACTAAAAAATCAATGGGTGGCCGAGAGACTTGCAAAATCTTTGGAAAAATCAAAAGATCTTTGTTGAAGGAATGGGATCAACTTTGTTTGTCGAATTGTTGGCACATTTGCTTGGAAAAGGAACACCCGCATTTTTCTTCACACTTCTTCTATTCACTCAACTCTACTTCAAGCTCCATATGCCTATAGTCGTCTATGGGATAACACGAGCAGTGGAAAGACCAAAGGTGGCCACCTAAGGGTCAGAGCTCTCCTTGAGCCCCTTCTTCCGTGGCAAGAGTCCAATTTGCTTGGGATTGGATCCCTTTATCCTCTATTTGCACGAATATCAGTCTTCTGTTTCTCTGTTTGACCGATACCTGAGTTCCCTTTTCCCTGCTTTTCTGAAACTCTGCTCACCATATCTCTGTATGCAAGTTAACCTTGTACAAATTCTCTTTTCAATAAAAAGTTGAGGGAAGCTTTTCTCTTCCTCTATATAGCCTCCAAAAACCGAATTCAGTGCATCGAGTAATATGATCAATCTTATGTACTTACATCAAAAATAAGATATCATCAATCCTATGTGGCCCTTTTTTATTTTTAGAATTAGGGGGACAAAAGCCACCCAATTTTATTGGAAGTATTAGAGTAATTACAAGACCTATTTGCAAATAGCGCAGCACGGCAATCTTATGCGGCTCTTATCACATCAAACCGAATGGTACAATTCATTTTTGGCCATCAATCTATATATATATATATATATATATATATATATAAACAATTGAGAAGGGCCAGCTCCTGACCTCTTGCAAGGGCAAAGAGATGCTGCTCTCTAGGTTAAGATCGAGAGCCACGACATGCAGAAAGCGACGAGGAACGTATTAGTATTTTTTTGGAGATTTGGACCATTTGGTGGAGGATGGGGACGTTCGGAGCACCATTTCCACCGCACCCTGAAGACAGATTTGGACATTAACATGTGGTCATCTAATAAGCCGTAACTTGTGGTTGTGTCGGTTCATGGAGGCAAGAGTTTTGTTTTTCAATTATTTGTTACTGTATATTACCCCCCTTTTTTTTCTGAGTAATGTGCATCACATTTATTTTCTCATGTGATGTTGGAATCCTCTAGCAGCCAGATGCATGACGTCGTCCTCCTTGTGACTTTTTAATCATAATCCTTTATTTTAGAGAGACTAGAAGGAAAGATAAAAAACGTGGGGCACCCTTATTGACATATGATGGGGCATTCACTAAGAGAACGACCTCATGCAAGTGCAACGTGTATGTCGGATTGATTCCAAAATTATTTTGGCTGTCCAAATCTGTGTACATGATGACATAGATTTCAGACAACGAGATCTCTATGGGGTTCTACATGATATGATGTTCGTGGGATGGATGTGATGCATATTTTGAAATCTCTCACATATTAATCTCCAATATGTCGATGAAGTCATGAAATGCTCTTTGGAAAGAGAATAATAATTTTGTTATCAAGTTCTTCATATTCAAGCATTGTGATTGAAATAATTTATCTCTGTGGATGCACTGGTTCTCATCTCCCTCGAAATCATTATATAAAGGCCTGAGCGGAGGAGGAAGGATTGTTCGGCAAAGAAGAGAATATACGGTATACGTAATTGAAGCACTATTTACTGCATGACATTATTTTTGTAGGGCAACTGTAAACTAGCAGGGGCTTAGAAAAACCATCATAAATTTTTTGAAAAAATCAAGTTCAAGCCCACAAACTTTTGCTTACAGGATGTCTTTGTTAGGATGACTTATTTTCATATAATGTTAATTTAGCAAGGGCTCCAATAACTTAGAAACCTACCAAAATTTATCCTAATCTAGGCACCAAAGGCCCGATCCATGCTAATTGCTGATGTTGTGCATGATAAATTGCTGAGGTAAGATTGATGTAGCTCATTGTGTGAAGAATAAATATAACAAATATCAGTACAGTTACAATTTAGATGTTTTTCATTGGATATGAGATCAGATAAAAAAGAGTAAAATTACGTTAGAATATTCCAATAAAATATTGAGCAACTATTTTTGATCCTTAGAATTTATGTATGTCAAAGTTAGATGAAAGTTTAGTTAGAGACAGACCGGCCGAGAAACTTTTGAGGGCAATCGGTGGCTTTTATCCAACTTTTCTTTAATTTAAAATTCTTGAACTTGTGTAGCGATGGAGCAACCTTTCAAATGAAATGAGTCGCATATTCAAATACATGTATCCAAGGAGCTAAAGAGTTATGAGTGAGATTCAAATGCTTCCAAGGTAGCAGAATTAGCTCATTTTGAATTTGGATAACTCTAATAGATAACGTATCCACTAAATCATAGATTATCAATTATTCATTAATTTTTGGGCCAATATATATTCGATCGACAATTGTTTGGAGAATAATAATATCTAGTGATGCTACCCAAGTTAACCTATTCTCAACATAATTCATCAAAATCTCTTTACACATGCAAGGATAAGCTAATAATCTTTGAGACAAGGAGCTGCCTTCCTTTAGTTTGCTTTACTTTTTTTTAAGTGCATATAATCTATAAAACAAAATAAAATATTAGGGGCATAAATGAGCCAAACACAAGTTGAAGTAATAATCTCAATGGTCTTCTGATGTTATAGTTGGGACACATGCTATTCTATATAATCTATATTAGTCCATATAAGTATAATAAATCATTATAAAAGGATTGGATTACTATATATATATATATATATATATATAACACAATAATAATAAAATAATATATATTATATATAAACTATTTATATATTGATATTTCGAGCAGCAGCTCGAGCAAGCTGAGTCTAGCTCTAGGTTGGCTCGTTTCTTATGCAAGCTAGTGGAAGTTGAACCAAATTTTGGATCGAATATGAGCTAGCTCGTGAGCACTTTGCTCATTTGCTGGCCCTGTCCATGAACATAGTGGATGGTTCTAGGAAGGGGTCCGGTTGGATTTGTTTGATCCAGTTGTCCCCATACTGGGGCTCGTCTGGTCACTCTGGGCCAAGTACGAAACCGGGCCTGCCACTTTAGAACATTCATGATCAAGTTCTCGTCCGGCCCAAACACTCCTATGCAGCATTAAATTGGCTCGTTGAGAAGCTGCTGGAAGTCGGACCGCGCTGTAGAGGACGCCGCCAAGAAGTCCCGCTTCGCCAAGGACTAAATCTAACTTCCATTTTTCTTGGATTATTTTCCCTGTTTCTTCTGTTATCTTTAGTTTATTGGATATTTCGACACACAATGTCTTGGAATATGGATGACTTAGACTATTTAACTGCTGCTTATAGATCATATTTCTTCTAAATGTCGGTTTTCTATGGTTCTTGTTAAATTTATATTAGTCCTGCGGGGGACGAGGTTCTTCGTAGACTTATACGGATAAATTCTAAAATTTATGATTCTAGCTGCTGTGATTGTTCTTCGTCCACCAACTTCAACTAAGGTCAGACTTGCAGGACGTTTCATTGCGGAACTGCGGTTGTTTGGCGGTGAGCCACAAGGTTGTGGATCATCAATAAAGAACAGATCTTAAATGAGCGAGAGGTTGTGGAGGAATTTTATTTCAATATTTCCTGTCTTGACGCTCTCTAGATTGATTAGCAGGAGGTGATAAAATTTCAACATTTCTATGTGTGGCTTTTTAACCTCACGCTCATCCTGCACGTATCCACTTTTATTTTTTTTTTTGACGTGAACAAGAGGTAGCAGAGCTACCCCATTTTATTAGAATAAGAGCTCAGAATTTACAGGTACAGGTTAAAAGAGCAACAAATTCTGCTTAAAATCTAATACAAAAAGAAGATTTATGGACAATAACAAAACTCATATCCCATCCAAAGAAGAAGTTTTATCGGCAAAACAAAACTCGTATCTCACTCCAAGAAAAAGCTTAGGGAATGGGATGCATAGCGAGAGACTGCAACATATTTCATAAATTTTGATGTTGCACCTGAAATTTAGTAGAATCCAGATGTCTCCAATCAAAAAAAGATTGGAGATTGAGAATATTGAATTCTTCTTATTTAGGAAGATGCGGGCACCCAACAAACAACTGCAAAAAGTTGATGCCCTATCTTTTTTGCCAACTTACTTTTGTTCTTTCCTCTCCAGTATGTTCAAAGATCAAGAAAGTTTACTAATATTCTTTTAAGATTCAGCTGTAATTTTATGGTTGTCCAAATACTCTTTGCGAATAAATAGTGAAAGAAAAGGTGATTAATGGACTCAAAATTGGCACCACAAAAATAGTAAGCGGTACTAATATTCCAATTCTTCTTAGCAAGTACTGTATTGATGTGTAATCTGTTCTTGGTTGCCAATTATAAAAATATTTTAATTTTTTTTGGACTCAATATTTTCTAAATTGCATTTTGGAAAGGACATCTCAAGCCACCAAAATATAGGAACTTGTAAAAGGAATCAACAGTAAAATGATCATTGTGTGCAAACTTTCAAATAAGAACATCTCTAATACGAAATATGAAATGATACCATAAAAGAGAGAAGGTCGTATAACAATTGAAGCTGATATGACTCATCCCTTGTCAAAGTCGATATGCACATATTCACTTAAAACTTGATTCCTAAAGAAATTGCCGAGCATTTCAAACCACCCTGGATCCATTGTCTTGTCATGTTCCAACAAGTTAAAGAATATAACGCACCACAGACACAAATGTGCTCGTTTATCTTCTGCCCTTTTTGCTCATATATCCGAGAAATGACTGTCATATTTAGATCAAGTTCACAAATTTTGATCTGCCCGCCTTCTGTAGAGAAATAATATTTCTTTCTTGATTGTATTGCTTTCATTTGTCAAAACCTCACTCTTATCTTGTCCAAGTTCATTAGAGCGCTTGATGCCTGATTCCGACATCCTTGACTCACCATTTCATGTGAAGGGGAGTAATGAACGTGATTCCTGAGCATCTCCATATTCTCTTGTCATGGAAAACCTTAATTGTTTCATGTCCTTTGATTTCCTACATAATGCTGATCAAAATTTCATGTAAGAAAACAAAGCAGAAATCATTTAGGCTTTGAGATCTATTTTCACCCACTTCAAATGCCATAACTTCAGCCATTTATTAAAGCCAAAGTTTGACCATTATCATCAGCAAAAAAAAAAAAAAAAAAGGGTGAAGAATCTCATTCTTGCTGCTTCTTTGGGTTCTTCTCATTCGGTTTCAATTTTTCATGCATTTTTCTACTGCTAGGGTACATTACATGTTTTTATTGCCTGCTTTTGATTTCTCAATTCTCTAAATTTTCCTCCAGTTAATCTGCTCCTTCTTAAGCAAGCTTGTGCATCTTCCCTTGGATCTGTTTAGTCCTCACCTTCCATAAGCATCATTGTTTTGTTGTTTTAGTTCAAAATAATGTATCAGAAATGATGTTCTCGTTTATATTTTATCTCAAGCAAATTGGCCATGACAGAAAGTTATTGCCTAAGTTGATCAACGCAAGAAATAGTGATAGTTTGGACTAATTGATATAACACTTCTATCTCATTTAAATGGTGCTCTGTAGGCACCCATCTTTCTTGATTATGGTTTGATTCGATTGTATTGCCCGATGATTAATGTAATAATCTAGGATCTTATCCAAAAAGATCAATCGGAAGATATTATTTGGATTTTTTGGCTCTGAATAAGTATCCAAAATCTTTTTGGATAATCAATGTGTGACTAAACATACGTCTGCATAGGCCCTTACATATTTTTCTGTTTAAATCCTGATATTCTCACCAAGCTAAGATTCCAAATCCATGCATCCATTCATAAACATCACGATAGGCTCAAGGTCAGCTCTTGATCAGTTCTAATAAATTTGTGCTGCAGTATTTTGTAGTTCATATAGACTATGGGCAATATTAGCTCTGATGCCATTTGTAACAATCCATGATCTTTTCAAAAAAAAAAAAATAGTTGGAAGGTATTATTCGAGCTCTTTAATCTCGTATAAATATTTCAAATTTTTTCAATGAATAATGGATGAGGGGCTCAATATATATCTGCATGCGTCCTCACAATTAACCTCTTGATGGAAATTTAACAAGTAGAGAAACCAAGCAAAATATGTGAAAGATGCAGCGAACAAATCAAACACAGAAACACCAAGATTTACGTGGAAAACCTCCTCAATATGAGGAGTAAAAACCACGGCCCGACACCCACAACTTCCACTATAATCAAATAATGGGAATACACAAGATTCCTCTCTAGTTATCAACAACCAGAGGCATACATCAACTTCTCAACACAATAAATCATCAAGAATCAATATTCTTGGCAGCCACAAACATCTAATGATGCAACAAGTGAAGTTGAGAAGATATTACCAGAAAATAGAAAAATTCTGAAGAAAACGGCAAGCAGAAACCAAAGAAAAAGGACTCCAATTCCGATCTCCACCGTCCAGATTGAAGAACCAGGTGTCGAGAATATGCAGACCAAATTTTAGTTTGATCCAACGGTGAACGAATTCCCGGCAACCACTTTTGCGAAGGCTGCACAAAAAAATCTGAAAGAGGAACGATCTCTCTTTTTGCCGTCTTATGTTTCTGATCTTCAAAAACTCTTTTTCTCCGTGGGTGCTCTCCAAAATTACCTTTTTTAAACACTAGGGTTTCTTTTGGAGCAAAATAAAAATGAGTCATCAATATGGGTTTTGACCCATATAGGCTTTGGGCCATTCTCCACATAGGAGAGACCCAACCCAACAAATCTCCCCCTCTCGACTATGTGGAGAGGGTCGTCATCCCAGCAATATGACGACAAGCTTTGATCTTCTCTGATGATAATGCCTTTGTCAACATATCCGAACCATTATGATCAGTGGATACTCTCTCAAGTAGTAACAACTTAGCATTCAATACATCTCTAATCCAATGGTACCTCACATCAATATGTTTCGATCTCGAGTGAAAAGTAGAGTTCTTAGCAAGGTGAATAGCACTTTGACTATCACAGAATAGGACATATCGATCTTGCTTGAAGCCTAGTTCCTGAAGAAATTTCTTCATCCATAGCAACTCCTTGCAAGCTTCAGTAGCTGCAATAAATTCTGCCTCTGTGGTAGAAAGTGCAACACATTTTTGCAATCTTGATTGCCAAGCCACAGCTCCCCCTGAAAAAGTGATCAAGTAGCCTGAGGTAGACTTGCGAGAATCAACATCCCCAGCCATGTCTGCATCTGTGTAACCAACTAACACAGGTTTCTCACTTCCAAAACAAAGACTCAGACTAGAAGTACTCCGCAAATATCTCATAATCCACTTCACCGCATTCCAATGGTCTCTCCCTGGATTTGAAAGAAAACGGCTTACCATGCCAACTGCATGAGCTATGTCTGGCCTCGTACATACCATTGCATACATCAAACTACCTACTGCTGAACTATAAGGCACACTTTGCATATCTTCTTTTTCTTCATCAGTAGAAGGACTTTGTTTACTACTCAATCTAGTAGCAATAGAGAAAGGAGAGCTAACCGCTTTGGCTTGATCCATTTTGAATCTTTGAAGAACCTTTTCAATGTATTTTTCTTGTGATAAATACAGTTTCTTTTAGTTCTTTCCCTAGTGATCCTCATGCCAAGAATTTGCTTAGCAGGCCCTAAGTCTTTCATGGCAAAGAACTTGCACAACTGTTTCTTCAGGCCATCAATTCTAGAAGCATTCCTACCAACAATTAACATGTCATCAACATAGAGTAAAAGAATAATAAAATCAGCATCAGAGAATTTTTGCACAAAAACACAATGATCAGTGGTAGTTTTTGTGTAGCCTTGCTCCCCCATAACTGACTCAAATTTTTTGTACCATTGTCTGGGTGCTTGCTTCAAACCATAAAGACTTTTGTTAACTTGCATACAAAATCTTCTTTTCCTTTTACTCTAAAACCCTCAGGCTGTTCCATGTAGATCTCCTCCTCCAAATCACCATGGAGAAAAGCAGTTTTTACATCCATTGCTCAATCTCCAAATCAAGACTAGCAGCTAAGCCAAGAACAACCCGAATAGATGACATTTTCACAACAGGAGAAAATATTTCTTCAAAATCAATTCCTTTTCTCTGACTGAATCCTTTAACCACCAATCTGGCTTTGTACCGTGGATGAGAGTTATGTTCTTCATGTTTAACTCTATAAACCCACTTATTTTTTAGAGCCTTCTTGTCTTTAGGCAATTTCACTAGCCCATATGTATTATTCTCATGCAAGGAATTCATTTCATCTTGCATGGCCTCAATCCACTCCTTTTTCTGCTCACTATCTACAGCCTCTTCAAAACTCTCAGGTTCTCCTCCATCAGTCAATAAGACATATTCATCAGTGGAATACCTAGTAGATGGCTGTCGTATTCTAGTAGATTTTCTGAGTGGCATTGTTGGAGAGGTTTCTATCACTGCTGGCTGATCATGATCATTATCATCTGTCTCATTGTTTACAGGCTCATCTGCATTTTGTTCAAGGACTGGTGTGGAAGGACTATCTCTAAATCAATCAAATTATCAGTGTATTGTGGCACTGATTTCTCAGTCTTGTCAATATCCTGTATTGTCTGGTTCTCTATAAACACAGCATCACGACTTCTAATGAGTTTCTTGCCAATAGGATCATAAAATCTATAACCAAACTCATCCTGACCATAACCCACAAAAATACACTGTTTTGTCTTCACATCGAGCTTGGATCTCTCATCTTTGGGAATATGCACAAATGCCTTGCATCCAAAGACCCGCAAATGATTATAAAAAACATCCTTGCCTGTCCAAACTCTGTTGGGTACATCAAACTGCAAAGGAACACATGGTGAGAGATTTAATACATGAACAACAGTGTTTAAAGCTTCTCCCCAAAAGGATCTAGGTAACTTTGCTTGTGAAAGCAAACATCTGACTCTTTCAATCAATGTTCTGTTCATTCTCTCAGCCAACCCATTCAACTGTGGTGTCTTTGGTGGTGTTTTCTGATGCCGAATACCTTGCTGTTTGCAATATTCATCAAATGGCCCTGAATATTCACCCCCATTATCTGTACGGATACATTTCAATTTTTTTCCTGTCTCTCTCTCAACTGAAGCTTGAAACTGTTTGAAGACATCTAATACTTGATCTTTATGCTTCAAAGTATAAGCCCACAACTTTCTTGAATGGTCATCAATGAAAGTAGCAAAGTAAAGTGAACCACCAAGTGTACTTGTCTTCATAGGACCGCACAAGTCAGAATGCACCAAGTCAAGTATGTTCTGCTGTCTAGAAGAAGGATGTGACTTGAAAGACACTCTATTCTGTTTTCCTGCTAAGCAGTGAGAACACTTCTGCAAATGTATACTCATCATACCAGATAATAGATTCTTCTTGACCAATAAAGCATTCCCTTCTCACTCATATGACTAAGTCTTTGATGCCACAACTCTGTTTCACTCATATTCTCTACTGCATTAACAACATCTTTGGAGAGCCTTGCGTGCAACAAATACAAAGTGGAAGACTTCTTGCCTCTAGCCACAACCATAGCACCTTTGGTGAGTTTCCACTGGCCATTGGAGAAAATATTACAAAAACCATCATCATCCAGTTTACTTGCTGAAATCAAATTCAAACGGATGTCTGGAACATGCTTCACATGCTTGAGAACTAATCTGGTACCATTGTTTGTCTCTAAGCAAACATCTCCAATGCCAATAACTTTAGCAACACCGTCATTACCCATCTTCACAACCCCAAAGTCACCGGCCGTGTAAGATGTAAAGAACTCCTTTCGAGAAGTAATATGTGTCGAAGCACCACTATCAATCACCCAACTAGTTTCGTCATATGCTAAGTTGACAATATCACTGTCATAAACAAGAAGAAAATCTTCGGTAGTGGTGGCAACTCGTCCTTCATTGTTGTTATCATCATTATTTTTTTCTTTATCTTTATTATTTTTGTTCTCTCGCTTTAACTGTCTGCAAAATCTTTTGATGTGCCCTTTCTTACCACAATGATAGCACTCAATATTTGCAAACTTATTTCTGGACTTGCTTCTGCTACCTTCTTTATTCTTCGGCCCACGGCTCTTACTTCTCCCCCTGGTCTCAGCAACTAGAACATCTGACTGTGAAGAGGAATATTGTGACTTTCTTCTCATCTCTTCATTCAAAACACTACTTTTAGCCATATCCATTGTGATCACACCATTAGGAGCTGAGTTAGATAACGACGTTCTAAACGTCTCCCATGAGTCCGGTAGTGTACCAAGAAGCCATAAGCCCTGCACTTCCTCATCAAATCTAATACCCATAGCAGCTAGTTGATTTATGATTCCCTGAAAGGTGTTCAGATGATCTGTCATGGGGGTATTATCTCTATATTTCAAAGCCATCATCTGCTTGATTAAATACAGCTTATTATTTCCAGTCCTCCCTGCATATAACTGCTCAAGCTTAGTCCACAAAGTTCGTGCATGTGTCTCTCCAATAATGTGGTTCAATACATTATCATCAACCCACTGTCTGATGTATCCACATACTTGTCTATGTATCAAGTTCCACTCTTCATCAGTTTTATCAACAGGTTTTTCAGAAGCAAAAACAGGTAAGTGGTATCCTTTCACATAAAGAACATCCTCCATTTTTGATTTCCAAACAGCATAATTAGATCCATTCAAATTGATCATTCTACTTGAATTAACTTCCATTGTTCGACACAGGACAACAAATCAACGAACCTGGCTCTGATACCACTTTGATGGAAATTTAACAAGTAGAGAAACCAAACAAAATATGTGAAAGATGCAGCGAACAAATCAAACACAGAAACACCAAGATTTACGTGGAAAACCTCCTCAATATGAGGAGTAAAAACCACGGCCCGACACCCACAACTTCCACTATAATCAAATAATGGGAATACACAAGATTCCTCTCTAGTTATCAACAACCAGAGGCATACATCAACTTCTCAACACAATAAATCATCAAGAATCAATATTCTTGGCAGCCACAAACATCTAATGATGCAACAAGTGAAGTTGAGAAGATATTACCAGAAAATAGAAAAATTCTGAAGAAAACGGCAAGCAGAAACCAAAGAAAAAAGACTCCAATTCCGATCTCCACCGTCCAGATTGAAGAACCAGGTGTCGAGAATATGCAGACCAAATTTCAGTTTGATCCAACGGTGAACGAATTCCCGGCAACCACTTTTGTGAAGGCTGCACAAAAAAATCTGAAAAAGGAACGATCTCTCTTTTTGCCGTCTTTTGTTTCTGATCTTCAAAACCTCTTTTTCTCCGTGGGTGCTCTCCAAAATTACCTTTTTTAAACACTAGGGTTTCTTTTGGAGCAAAATAAAAATGAGTCATCAATATGGGTTTTGACCCATATAGGCTTTGGGCCATTCTCCACCTAGGAGAGACCCAACCCAACACCAAGCAGACTGCATAATTTGTGATTGAGGCATTCATTGTGCCAGGGGACTGCCGGAGGGAAAGAGATGAAGTTTGGACTCAGCATATGGAATTTGAGGGTTTCCTCTAAATGGAACTGTGAGAGGAGTGGAAAAGATATGTGAGCGGTCGGTGGTCGCTAGCTTGCTTACTCCTGGGTAGGAAAGATTATCCCATGGAGGCAGATATCACCAGCTTGGCTTTCTGTTCCTCTGGGCCAGCTCCTGTCCATGACGCTGTGAAATAATCAGTGCTTCTAAATTCGTGTAGAAAGCCGGAATGCTTATCCAGAAAGAGTCTATTGTATCTCTCAGAACAGCCCACAACAATTCAGCAACCATCTATGCATCATCATACTAGTGGTTTTAGATCAAGCTGAACGAGTAAAGAAGGGAAATGCTAAGGTAACACTCGCCAGAAGTTTCAGTCCACCCATTTAATTTCCTATTGGATCATGTCCACCTTCCTGACTAAATCGTTCGGTCCTCAAATGTGTACTAAAGCATTGCGCGACAAATAATCATGCAATGCTGTATCATGACGGCATTGACAAGTTCAAGTTGATTAGTACAAACCACCTGGTTGAGTGGCGATCTGTGATGTCAATGATTGCACATTGATTAATACAAAATTAAATACAACGGGTATTTGCAGCTTCTTAGACCAATCCATTTTGATATAATGAAGTTTTCACTTAGTTTTCTTGTCTTTTCTAATTGGATATTGGAAGCATATTTGGAATGCCCATTTTATCACCAAGATCCTTTCACATGAGATTTTCCAGACCATTTTATGCTTGCCTTTCGCCTAGTTCGATGATAACTCCAACAGTCCCGAGTTTTTCATGGAATGGACATATCAGTATATGGAACAGTGGATGTTCCTTGCCTCAGATATCCCCGTAAACAACAATTGCCTTGATCTAATTAATGCGTCCTTTTGGAAACGAAACAGTGTTTTAAGATGGCCCACCCACAACTCGAAACCCAGCCACTGTTATCAACACAAGAAATATGGCATGCACTATGGTTTGCACCACTGAAGGGGACAACATTCTCTCATGTAGAACACCGAGAACAGACCTTGGTCACCAATCGTTGCACTTGTTACTGCAACCTTTATTTTTTCTTTGAGAAAATTACTAGAAGGAGAACTTGAACAGCATGTAATGTCTGTAAACCTTCCCAAGATTCACAATCTGGTACGGAAATTTCGGATGGTTCACAACATCTGAAAACCCTTGTTTCTCGAGGCGCAGAGCAGCATGCTGACCATAAAGAAAGCCACCCTTCCCATTGATTGCCTTCAAAAAGTTTTTTTTTTTTTTTTTGATGGAAATGGAAGTAGTCAGAGGCTACCACCGGCCTTATATTCGTAACAGAAATTTACAAGAGCAAAATAAAGGAGAAAGAAAATATGTAAAAAGCTTCTTCCCACAGTATACTTTCTACCCTTATCCTCTAGTCAATACAACAAAACAGAAACCTTCCATGCCACCTTATCTCAAGGAAGGAGCTAAGCTTGCCAAATTGTTCCACAGCAGTACATAATCATCAGGCTGTTTTTGGAGAAGGCATTTCCAGCTTCTAAAGTTAATGAGGATCTTAAGAAGAGTAGAATAAATAGAGGAAGACCGGTTTAAAAAAATTCTAGAGTTCCGCTCCCTCCAAATCCCATTACAAACAGCTGCTAGCAATTGATGATCCCTAGTAGAATGCAACAGATGATGTTTGTTCCTGAATCTTCATTTTGACCAAAGATCCCACAGACTTGAAGGCCATCCCTTCAATCTTAGTTGAGTTTGGATCGAGAACCACAGAGAGCACAAGTCACATTCCCTTACCAACCTTTTTGGCTAATACATCTCTAGTGTGAAGCTTGTTGCAAAGTGCTAACCACAAGAAAAAATGAGTCTTCTCCGAAATAGCAACTCTCCAAATACACTACTATAGAATAGGCTTATGACAGTGCTTACTATGGCAGCAGTTCAAAAACTGCTACCATAGCAAGTATAGCAGCAGTTATTCATAACCGCTGCCATATGTTGGACATATGACAGCAGTTATATAAGTAACCGCTGTAATAGGCGATCTATGGCAGTGGTTAAATGTAACCGTGACCGTAGTCCCGATCTATGGCAGTGGTTACAAATAATCGCTGTAAGAGATTTTAGATATTACAACAGTTGACTAATCACGATTATAGGTTGGAGATATAGCAACAGTTACAAATAACGACCGCCATAGATTGGATCTATGGTAGCGGTTATGTGTAATCGCTTCTATAGGTTCGACATATGGCAGCGGTTATTATTAACCACTACCATAACTGATATGGCAGCGGTTACGTAACTGTTGCTAAAAATGTATAGCAGCGGTTTCACGAAACCGCTGCTATATCGACTAAATATAAACTTTTTTCATATTTTTTTCTGACAATAGTATAATTTTAAAATTTAAAGCACATCTTCACTGTTCATTATCTAAATAATTATCGTTAGAGTGTAGCCACAAAAGACCGCCTCGATCCGATAGCTCTACCTATGTCGATCAATAAAATTTGATTTCAACGGTCACGAACGATCGCATAATGATCTGATAGATATAGATTACCGATGGATTCAAAAATTTACAACAATGATTTTAGTGATATTTGTAGCATACTATCAAAATTTTATTTCAATCGGACATCATTATCATGGTCAATTTATCACGAGATGATTTCGACCGTCAAATGAAAAAGAGTGATGAAAAGGTCAAACGGTGTCCGATTATAAGATGATTTTTTAGATAAATGATCTTTGTTACTATTTTAATTATTTATACGATGGTGATCATAAAATTCAAACCGTGCCTACATAAGCCGTCCACGTTATGCAGATCTTACAAAAGCTCAAGCATAATTACTTAAGGACTTTAAGAATGAGTATCAAGAGACATAATTTTAGATCGTTCATATATGAGCAATTTGAATTTTATGATCATCATGATATAAATAATTAAAATAGTAACAAAGATTATTTATCTAAAAAATTATCTCATAATCGAACGTCATTTGGCCTTTTGATCACTCATTGCTCATTTAACGATCAAAATCATTCCATGCTAAATTGACCATGATAATGATGTCCGATTGAAGTAAAATTTTGAAAGTATGCTACAAACATCATCAAAATTATAATTGCAAGTTTTTAAACCCATCAGTGGTCTCTATCTAGTAGATCAACATGCGGCCATTCGTGACCATCGAAATCGAATTTTATTGATCGACATAGCTAGGGCTATCGAATCGAGACAGTATTTTGTGACCATACTCTAATGATAATTACTTAGATAATGAACAGTGAAGATGGACTTTAAATTTTAAAATTACAACATATTCAAAGAAAAATATAAAATTTATATTCTATTTATGGCAGCGGTTAAGAGACATAATTTTGGATCGTTCATATATGAGCAATTTGAATTTTATGATCATCATGATATAAATAATTAAAATAGTAACAAAGATTATTTATCTAAAAAATTATCTCATAATCGAACGTCATTTGGCCTTTTGATCACTCATTGCTCATTTAACGATCAAAATCATTCCATGCTAAATTGACCATGATAATGATGTCCGATTGAAGTAAAATTTTGAAAGTATGCTACAAACATCATCAAAATTATAATTGCAAGTTTCTAAACCCATCAGTGGTCTCTATCTAGTAGATCAACATGCGGCCATTCGTGACCATCGAAATCGAATTTTATTGATCGACATAGCTAGGGCTATCGAATCGAGACAGTATTTTGTGACCATACTCTAATGATAATTACTTAGATAATGAACAGTGAAGATGGACTTTAAATTTTAAAATTACAACATATTCAAAGAAAAATATAAAATTTATATTCTATTTATGGCAGCGGTTAAGAGACATAATTTTGGATCGTTCATATATGAGCAATTTGAATTTTACGATCATCATGATATAAATAATTAAAATAGTAATAAAGATTATTTATCTAAAAAATTATCTCATAATCGAACGTCATTTGGCCTTTTGATCACTCATTGCTCATTTAACGATCAAAATCATCCCATGCTAAATTGACCATGATAATGATGTCCGATTGAAGTAAAATTTTGAAAGTATGCTACAAACATCATCAAAATTATCATTGCAAGTTTTTAAACCCATCAGTGGTCTCTATCTAGTAGATCAACATGCGGCCATTCGTGACCATCGAAATCGAATTTTATTGATCGACATAGCTAGGGCTATCGAATCGAGATGGTATTTTGTGACCATACTCTAATGATAATTACTTAGATAATGAACAGTGAAGATGGACTTTAAATTTTAAAATTACAACATATTCAAAGAAAAATATAAAATTTATATTCTACCTATGGCAGCGGTTATTCATAATTGCTGCCATATATACCTTGTAGCGGTTATGCATAACCGCTGCCATAGGTCGCGTATGGCAGCTATTATGCATAACCGTTGCAATAGGGGTGGCATATGGTAGTAGTTTTTAAAATTGCTGCCATAGGTTAGATCTTTTTCGGCCAGCCAAGCCCCCCCTTTTTCATTTCCCACTGCCGCCTCCTCCCTCTAGCACCGCCGCTGGCTCCCTCTTCCCCGATCTCCCTCAGCCCCATGCCCCGCCTCCCTCTTCCCTGACCTCCCTCAGCCCCACCTCCCTCTTCTCCTCTAGCACCGTCGTCGGCTCCCTCTTCCTCGATCTCCCTCAGCCCCACGTCCCACCTCCCTCTTCCCCGACCCCACCTCTCTCTTCCCTCGACCCCGCCTCCCTTGGCCCCGGCCTTCCTCGGCCCTGCCTCCCTCTTCCCTGGCCCCACCTCCCTCTTCCCTTGGCCCCGCCTCCCTCGACCTCGGCTTTCCCCAACGTCACCTCCTTGTTCCCCGGCCCCGCCTCCCTCTTCCCTCGACCCCATCGTCGGCCCCCTTCGGCCCCGCGCCCCACCTCCCTCGACCCCGGCCCCCTTTGGCCCCAGCCCCCTTTGGCCCTACGGCGCACCCTGTCGCTGCCCCTCTTCCTTTAGCACCGCTGTCGGTGACCCCTGCAGCTCTGTGTGACCCTCCTCCCCGCAGCTGCAGGTATGACTTTTATTTTATTTCATTTCATGTCATATTTTTTTATAATTATATTTATAATTATGTCATAATAATATTTAATAATAATTATGTCATCATAATATTTAAAAAAAATCTCCGTCAGTGGGTTCTAGGCTTTGCCGGCAGCTGTGGATCGTGCCGTCGGGTTTTGGGCGTGTCGATGGATTCTGGACCATGCCAGCGAATTTTGAGCCATCAGGTTCTAGGCCAAGCCGACAGGTTCTAGGCTGTGCTGGCAGGTTCTGGGTCATGTCGATGGATTTTGGGTCGTACCTGTGGGTTCCAAGTCATCGGGTCTGGGTCGGGCCGGTGGGTTTTGAGTCGGGCCGGCTGGTTCTGGGCCATCAGGTTCTGGACCGTACCGATGGGTTTTGGACTGTGTCGGTGGGTTCTAGGCCGTCAGGTTCTGGACTGTGTTGGTGGGTTCTGGGCCATCGGGTTCTGTAACGTGCCGGCGGGTTTTGGACCATGCCAATTTATGAAAAGTATTTTTTTTTTATAAAGAGGCTATGATGATTCAGATGAAAAATGATTAATTCTTTACATGATTTTAGTGATATTTCTCTCTTATTTTTTCTCTTCTTCTATAAATATTTTAACAATTTCGAATGGCAAGGTGATGTTGGATGGCCTGCGGCTGTTTAGCGAGCAACCATTCATAGTCAATTTGGTTTACTGAAAGTAACGTTGCAATACATAATTAAATAGTGAATCTGAGCCTTCTTTTTACTTTAGAATTAATGTAATTCTTGTTGTGAAATTTATTGCATAAAATTTTTTGGGTTACTGTTTAGTCCCTGTTGCTTTTGCTTGTTGCATTGCATAATGATAGACCCATCAATTGATTTGTATATATAATCTACGGCATCCATATATTTATATATTTTTATACGGATAGAAGAATTATATACAATGATCAATTGATTATCCAATTTGGATAGTTTAGGAATTACAAATAATTTTATAGGTAATTATAGTAATCAAACAGTATGTTGAGGGTTCGAAAAAAATTTTGAACAGTATTTTTCTTTTGTTCTTCCTACACGGGAGAACTAAGAAAAAAAATTATCGAATTTTTTTCAATCTCTGTTGCATATCGTTTGATTACTGTAATGAACCTATAAAATTATTGTAATTCTCGAATGGGATAGGACTTATCTTTACCTATTAGTTGATGATAGGATGCATTTATTATATATAAAAAAATATTTAATATATTTTTATTCCTTCAAATATTTATTTATAATCCTTTGATGTTAATGATGTTTAATGCAAATAATATTTTTTGTTTACAATGCATTGGTATCTGAAAATGATATTTAATATAAATAATATTTTTTGTTTACCTATGTAATGATCCCATGATTCTGGGCCATGCCAGCAGGTTCTGGGCCGTACCGGTGGGTTCTGAGCCATTGAGTTCTGAACCATGCCAGTGGATTATAGGTCGTGCCACTTTATGGTGGGTTCTAGGCCATGCATAGAACCATAGATCCATCTTTTGATTAATGTATATATTCTATAGTATCTGTATATTTATATATTTTTATATGGATGGGAGAATTATGTATATTAGTTAATTAATTATTCAGTTTAGATAGTTTAAAAATTATAATTAATTTATAGATAATTATCTTGATGTTATTGTGTTGTGTCTCCACACATGATTTAATTACAGTATCATCATTTTTATAATGGATAAGGGGTGGATGAAGTTGAGTAGACTCTTGTCAGAATATGAGGCTGGACTTCAAAATTTTTTGATTTTGCTATAGAGAAATTCAGGGATCATGGACTTATCCAATGTCCTTGTAAGATGTTTATGGGTAGGCCTTAACTACCTTATCAAGATGTAAATGATCACCTCACTATTTATGGCTTTAAACCTGACTATAAAATTTGTTGGAATCAACATATTGAGGGTAGGCTGCAAGAAGACGATCAACATGATGGGGGAGTGGAACAAATGGTTCATGATATATTTTCATTTATTGACCACAATGATGGTGCATCTACATCCATGCCTGATCTTATGGTTGGTGGAATGACAAACAGTGAGGATGTGGAGAAGATCCGTAAGTTAATAGAGGACGATAATATTTTGTTGTATCCCGGATGTGAAAAGATGGCAAAGCTTGAGTTTTTATTCTGATTGCATCATGCAAAATACTCCAATGGGTTCACTAATAATGGAGTGAACTGCATATTAGAGTTTTTGAGGGATATTCTTCCAAACAATGTACAAATCTCAAAGAATAATTATGAGACATCGAAGATTATTGAACAGTTGGACTTTACTTACAATAAGACACATGCATATCCTAATGACTACATGCTCTATTGGAAGGGGGATACCAACTGAAATGAGGGTACGAGGTGCGGTATATCAAGATGGAAACAGAACAAAGATGGCATATCGATCCGTATTCCTCAAAAATTGATGTGGCACTTTTCTTTAATATCGAGACTGCAAAAGTTATTTATGTCGGCAACGACATTGAAGAACATGAGATGGCATGAAGAGGAGCAAACAATAGATGATGCATTGAGGCATCCAGCTGAGAGAGAGGCATGACAAAAATTTAATGAAATACATCCTGACGTACAAGAGATACGCAATATGAGGTTGGACTTGTCATATGATGGTTTCAATCCATTCAAGCATATGCATACTAACCATAGTGTATGGCCAATGTTTGCTCATGTTTACAACCTCCCACCATGGATATGCTCATCCCTAGACTGATGAAAGTAGAGAATGACATTGATGTCTATTTATAGCCTCTTATTGTTGAACTAAAATAGTTATGGATCGTTCAAAGTGTTCCAACTTTTGATGCTTTGATAAATGAGTCATTCTCCATGCGCGTGATGCTTACGTGGACAATAAATAACTTTCCAGCTTATGCCCTAATATCAGGTTGGAGTACGAAAGGTGAGCTAGCATGTCTGATTTGTAAAAAAAATATTTGATCTAAAAGATTGATACATCGGAGGAGCTTTAGCTTTATGGGACATCGACGTTTCCTTCGTCGAAACCATCCATATAGAAGGGATGCACGCTTCTTTGATGGTACTGTTGAAGAAGGTGAGGCACATAGCCAGATGTTTAGAAGTAAAGTATTGAGAGAGTTGGATGGTCTCAATGTTGATTTTGAAAAAGATGATCCGATTGATAGTAAGAAGAGAAAACATCGATCAAAGGTAGATGACAAACACTTTAATTGAAGAAAAAAAATATATATATATATTGATTTGTATATTGAGAGATAAACTTATTGCACCACTGCTTAAATGTCATGCATATTAAAAAGAACGTGTGTGAGCTCCAATTGAAAATGATCTTGAACATCAAATATAAGACCAAGAATGACTTGAATTTTTGATTTGACTTAAAAAAATATAGTATTAGGAGATCACTCCATCCGGAGCCGATAGGAGGAGAACAGTGGAGGCTTCCTCATGCATACTATATTATGAATGCCTTCGAACGATTTACATTTCTTCATGTGTTGGAGAATATAAAGGTCCCAGATGGGTACTCAAGCAACATATCAAAGCATATGAATTGTAAGGATGTCAGACTTAATGGATTGAAAACTTATGATTACCATACATTGATGCAGGAGTTGATCCCAATAGCTACTCACCGTGTGTTACCAAAAAATATGAGAATGGCTGTTATTTGTCTTTGCACTTTTACAGAGATATTTGTGCGAAGAGGTTACTTAAGAAAGATGTGAAGAAAATGAAGGCAAGGGCGGTGACTATATTATGTGATCTGGAGAAGATATTTCTATCATCATTTTTTACATTTATGATGCATCTCACCGTGCACCTTACAGGGAAAGTTGCACTTCAAGGCTCAGTGTTCTGTCAATGGATGTACCCCACCGAGAGAAAATTCAAACGTTGAAATCTTATGTAAAAAATATGAATCTCCCGAAAAGATCCATAGCAGAAGGCTATTTGGGTCAAGAGTGTATAGATTTTTATACCATATACTTAAACAAGCTCAAGATACGTCACAACCGATCAATAAGGAATCAGGATGATCAAAATGAGCTATTTGAGCCTGCATTTGAGTCCACTCCACAGCCAGATGGACTTCTCACTTCATACCCCTCACTGATTTGAGCTTTGAGAAAAGAGATAATGCGCACCACTATGTGCTGTTCAATTATGTTGTTATTGAGTTGTATATAAAGTGAGTCACTTTGTCTTATTTATTTTTCATTACTTAGAAGAAAATATCCCATTACACCTAAATTTGTTCTTTATGCATATAGCAAACACAAGAAAGTCATAAGAGTAAAATACGATGCTCTAAGTATGCAAAAAAAAGAGAAAATATATAGCAAAGAGTTTTCTGAGTGGTTCAAAGATCATGTAAGCGAGTACATATTTTTGTTTTGTACATCTTATTTGAACATGTTTACTAATTAGGTATCATCTTCTTAGGTGTGAAAATTACCACTCAGTGATGTGAGCCCTAAAGTACGTACTCTTTCAATGAGACCTAATCGTACTGTGTGTGAGTACCAACAGCTCATCATGAACTACTACAGGTTCAATATTCACAACCGATCCATAAATATGGCAACACAAAATAGTGGTATGATGTTGAGTGCACCACTAGATGTTATGCTAGCTCTAGGAATTCACAGCCTTGTATGGAGGATCTAAACTATTATAGGGTTGTAGAGAAGATAGTTATCTTGAACTACTATTCTAAAGGGAGGGCTGCATTAATGAAATGCGATTGGTTTGACACCTTATCTCCGTCAAGGATGAAGACTAATGAATGCGATTTTTTACTCTCGTCAACATGCAATGCCATCTCCGCACTGAAGAACCATATATACTTGTGTCCCAAAGCTAGTCAAGTCTTCTACGTTAGTGATCTTTTGGAGCCTCGATGAGGTGTTGTTGTGAGGATGGTGCCTAGACATATCTTTGATGATATCGAGGTTGATGATGATGTTGGATCATATATACAAAGTGTTTCTTTAGGATAAAACTTATCTGATGTTGTCAGATCTCAGATACATTTGTCAAGGGCGATGGTGATGTCCATATTGTAGATGCCACTAGACGAAGAGTTCAACATCTTGGTATAAATGTTAGTATTTATTTATTGATGCTCTACTAATATTATTATTCAACAACATATTACATTGGTTAATGTTTGTTGGTGCAAAAATCCGCTTGCACCGGAGAAGCTGGAGTCGGGGGAGTCGAGATCGCCGTCGGGACCTGCAAAAGAAGTCTAAACCGGAGGTGGGGTTGCTCCGGCAAGATCCTCCGACGCTCAAGTCAGTTCTCTGCCTCAACAAGAATGGAGTGCTCGAACAGAAATTTTAGCAGAGTTTCTAGGTGAAAATGAGAGCTTAGAGCTTATAGAATAACGTATCTGGGGTTTCTTTTTTATAGACAGAGGGGGCAACAAATTGATAGTGACGCCTGTAACCATCCGGTCGTGGGCCGCCCAGAGTCAGGAGGAATTTATTACGGAGGGTAGTGGAGCGGGATCGTGGCTATTGCCGTGGCTCGCCACGTGGAATCAGTTATGGGGAGTGGGGCGGTGTCCACTGTCGTGACTCGTCAGGGAGTGGTGGAATCGCACAGAATCTGCCGCAGGGAGTGGAGCAGGATCGTGGCCGTTAATACGGCCTGTCAGGGAGTAATAGAGCTACGCAGGGTCCACCGCAGGGAGTGGAGCAGAATCATGGCTGTTAATACGGCTTGTCAGGGGGTCCAGACTTGTCGGCCGAAGTTCGGTTGGAGTCGGTAGCGAGGTCCGGCACCCATAGGAGTTTGGGCGAGGTCTTCCCGCAATCGGAATAGAAGATGGAGTCTGACTCTCGTGGAAGTCTGGACGCAGTCTACTTGTAGTTGGGGTCGTAGGCAGAGTCCGGCTCCCGTAGGAGTCCGGGCGGAGTCTTCCTGCAATTGAAATCAAAGGCGAAGTCCGGCTCTTGTAGGAGTTCGAACAAGGCTTACCAGCAGTTGAAGTTGAGGACGGAGCCCGGCTCCTGTAAGGGTCCGGGCGGAGTCTTCCTTGCGGTAGAAGTTAGGTGCGAAGTCCGACTCCCGTAGAAGTCCGGACGGAGCTTACCAGCAGTTGAAGTTGAGGATGGAGCCCGGCTCCCGTAAGGGTCCGGACGGAGTCTTCCTTGCGGTAGAAGTTTGGTGCGAAGTCCGGCTTCTGTAGGAGTCCAGACGGAGCTTACCAGCAGTTGAAGTTGGTGACGGAGCCCAGCTCCCGTAGGAGTCCGGGCGGAGTCTTCCTTGCAGTAGAAGTTGTCGACGGAGCCCGGCTCCCGTAGGAATCCGGGCGGAGTCTTCCTTGCGGTAGAAGTTGTGGATGGAGCCCGGCTCCCATAGGAGTCCGGGCGGAGTCTTCCTTGCGGTAGAAGTTGTGGATGGAGCCCGACTCCCGTAGGAGTCCGGGTGGAGTCTTCCTTGCAGTAGAAGTTGTGGACGGAGCCCGGCTCCCGTAGGAGTCCGGGCGGAGTCTTCCTTACAGTTGAAGTTGGTGACGGAGTCCGGCTCCCGTAGGAGTCCGGGCGGAGCTACGGGAGTTCACCAACAGTAGTCGAAAGTCGGAAGAGACTTGCGAGGGTCGATCCTGCCAAGAACTTCGGCAGAGAGTATTTTATACCCAACACCAGTCCCCCTACTTTCGAGTTTGAATTTCGAATGAAAGAAGTACAGAGAGGTTGGCACAGCCGAAGTTCTCCCCCTAACGTCCGTGCGCAACCGTCCTCGGATATGTCGGCATTTAATGCGCGCATGTCGGAGCTCTTTTTCTTATTAGGACGACCCGAAGAGTCTTTTCGAAACTCCCACCGGGACGTGATCCCAAGCATCGCGCCATGAAAGTTTGTGAACAGTCAACCCTCAGTAGCGGCGAGTGGGGCATGCGGGACACGTGGTGAGCACCGGTTGGTCTGGGGACACTCGCCACCATAATTGCGCTAAGATCCGCTGCCTATTTAAACCCTCCACCCTTCCTCCGGGGCTTTACTTCGCCTGAAGGACGATATCTTTCTTTCGTCTGAGAGCTTAGCCACTCAGCCACTCCATCGGTGCCCCTGCCAACTCCGAGCATCCTCCACGCCGGTCTTTGCCGTCTCTCTGCCGTCTCCAGCCCCCCGATTCCTCTCTAAGGGATTCCCCCGCCAGGGCCTCCGCCCCGGAGGCCATCCTCAAGAGGATGCCACGGGCTTGGAGGAGGGCAAGGAGGAGAACAGCAGTCTGCGAGTTCTCCGGTCATCGAGCGGCCGCTGAAGGTTCCCATCGCTTCAAAGGGAGCTCGAGGGAGAATTCCTTCAACAACAGGGGTTTAATAACGGGGACAGCCGGTGAAGGCGTTCTGCCTGAGAATTTCGGAGTAGCAAGATGGAGTGACACCGGTCAAGAGGGTAGAGCTGTCGTCACAAGCTGTGACGGGATCCTTGATGTCGTCGAGGTCGAGGGACCAGAAGCAGTCGGCACCGACGGTGGGGCAGTAAAACTTATTGCGGGGACGGTCGAAGTAGCGCATGCCGACCTTGCCGGAACACTTAGGACGGTGGTTGTCATGGAGCATTCGGTGATGGCGCATATCTCTGGCGCCATTGCTGCCTCCGGGGTAACTCCGGTTCTTCTTGAAACGGGTCTTCGTCGCCGCTGCCGTTGCCCTTACAGCCCCCTGGAATCTACCCCATCCTTTTCCCCCTAAGGTTGGGATTTTGGAGGTCGAGCGGAACAAGGCGGGGGCGAGAGCCGATAGGTTTGTCACACGCATTGGAAAATGCGGCTGGGAAGGACAGAAGCGGGAAGAGAAGTTTGCAGCTTGAAGTGGCCTCCGGTGTATCCCTTCCAAGCTGTGTGCTCGAGCTTTGTAATAATGTATTCTTTTTCGGCCCTCCGGGTCTTGTAACGTACATCTTGTTAGTCGAAAAATGAGGAGGTGATTTTATTATCTTGTCCGTACTTTACGTCGAATCGTTGTCTGCCGAACTTTTTCCTTTACCATCGTTATTGTTGTATTCCCTTCCCCTCCTCTCTCTTTCTTTTTTTTTTTTTTTTTGACGTCGTCCTTAGGTTACCGGTGGTTGCCACACCGGCTCACCTTTTAGTTATCCCCTTCCTTCAACCTCAATGGCTCTATAATGCATACGAGAAGGTAATTTTCCACTACCTTTTTTCTCATGTGTTGAATTATCATTTGCCGAGCTTCTTTTCGGCCCTTGTGTCGTTCGGAGGTATCCGGTTGCCATCGTATCGACCCATCTTTTTCGTCCGTGGCCACAGAGTCGTCAGGGGCCATTCGAGTTTGGTGCCCCCATCAGGGCTCGAGCTCGGAGGTCTGAGCTTCTGTCACCCTGAAAAAGTTGTCTTACCTTGGGTTTGTGTTGAAAGCTTCCTTGAAAGCTGGGGTTCTTGATGAGAGTCCCAGTCCTTGTCGAGACAGAGTTCTCTGCATCTTGGACGCTGTTTGTTTTTCATTCGTCGTTGACGTGACCCATCGTCTTCCTTTTTTCTTTTTCGCTTGGAATTTTTTCTCCGCTCTTGAGGAGGCTACGGGAGTTCAGCTCCCGTAGGCGAAGTCGGGACGTAGTTCGGCTCCCGTGGGAGTCCGGTGCGAAGTCCGGCTCCCGTAGGAGTCCGGACGGAGCTTACCAGGAGTTGAAGTTGGTGATGGAGCCCAGCTCCCGTAGGAGCCCGGACGGAGTCTTCCTTGCAGTAGAAGTTATGGACGGAGCCCGGCTCCCGTAGGAGTCCGGGCGGAGTTTTATTGCGAGGGGGCCACTGGGGAAAGTCTCCCCCTTTTTCTCTTCTGGTCTTTGAACGACCGAGCTTTTAATTGACGCCGGGATGAGGTTCTTCTCCCATTCCTGTCGTAACAGGTTTCAGCTCTGGTTAGGACGAGGTCCTCCTCTTGTCTCTAGCACGGCCGTGGGCGTACATATGGGCGTTGCTGGGCCCTTCCCACCTTTCGGCCTAAAGAGAGCCGGGCCTTCGACTTTGCTCGAGTTAGGGCGAGGTTCTCCTTTCGTCCCTAACAGGGCTGTGGGGGCGCGTATGGGCGTTGTAGGGCCTCTCCCTCCATCCGGTCTAAAAGAAATCGAGCCTTCGACTTTGCTCAAGTTAGGGTGAGGTTCTCCTCCTATCCCTAACAGGGCTGTGGGGGCACGTATGGGCGTTGTAGGGCCTCTTCCCCCATCCGATCTAAAGGAAACCGGACCTTCGACTTTGCTCAAGTTAGGGCGAGGTTCTCCTCCTGTCCCTAACAAGGCTGTGGGGGCACGTATGGGCGTTGTAGGGCCTCTCCCCCCATCCGGTCTAAAGGGAACCGGGCCTTCGACTTTGCTCGAGTTAGGGCGAGGTTCTCCTCCTGTCCCTGACAGGGCTGTGGGGGCGCGTATGGGCGTTGTAGGGCCTCTTCCTCCATCCGGTCTAAAGGAAATCGGACCTTCGACTTTGCTCGAGTTAGGGCGAGGTTCTCCTCCTGTCCCTAACAGGGCTGTGGGGGCGCGTATGGGCGTTGTAGGGCCTCTCCCCCATCCGGTCTAAAGGGAACCGGGCCTTCGACTTTGCCGAGACGAGATTTCCTTCTCGCTTCCGAGACAATTTGTTTGGGTTGTCCTGTGGATGTAGGATAGTGCCAAAGACATGTAGATATACAACTTTTAGTTAAAATGAAGTTATTGGTAATACATTCGTAAGTTCTCCGAGCTCCATGGTCGTGGGAGGTCGGCTCCTCCGAGCTCCTTAAGATAATAAGTTTCGGACCGAACTACTTCTTTGACCTCATACGGGCCTTTCCAGTTAGGGGCGAGCTTCCCTCGATCCTGAGGCTGCGAGACAGCGGCTCGTCGAAGCACTAAATCTCCTGCTCTAAAGACTTTGTTCTTGACCCGGACGTTGTAGTATCGAGCGACTTTCTATCTGTAGGCTGCCATTCGAACCTGAGCTATCTCCCATCTTTCTTCCAGCAGGTCGAGGTTGGCTTTAAGACTTCGCGAATTTTGATGTTCGTCGAATGCTACGACTCGCGCCGACGAGAGTTTAAGCTCAATTGGGATGACGGCCTCCGTACCGAAGGCCAACGCAAAGGGGGTTTCCCCTGTGGGCAGCCTCTGGGTAGTTCGATACGCCCACAGCACATGATAAAGTTCGTCCGCCCAAGTTTCCTTCGCCTTTTCGAGCCTTGTCTTGATCCCCTGCAAAAGGGTTCTGTTAGTCACCTCAGCTTCGCCGTTCGCCTGAGGATGGGCTACCGATGTGAAGTTGTGAGAGATATTTAGATCTTCACAGAATTCGATAAATTTTGCTCCCACGAATTGCCGTCCATTATCAGTGATTAGGATCCTAGGCAGACCGAACCTACACACGATCGACTTCCAGATGAAATCTTGCACCTTTGCTTCTGTGATTTTTGCTAGTGGTTCAGCTTCAACCCATTTGGTGAAGTAGTCGATCGCTACAAGGAGGAACTTCCTCTGCCCAGACGCCATAGGAAAGGGGCCAAGGATGTCCATCCCCCACTGCGCAAAAGGCCATGGGGCACTCAAGGGTGTGAGCTCGGTGGCGGGCTGTCTCTGGACGTTAGCATATCTCTGGCATCGATCGCACTTTCTGACATATTCGATCGAATCATGATGCATTGTCGGCCAGTAATACCCTTGGCAGAGCAACTTGTGGGATAAAGATCTAGCCCCCAAATGGTTTCCGCAGATTCCTTCATGCACTTCCCACAAGGCGTAGTCAGCCTCCGAAGGCCGGAGGCATTTTAAGAAGGGCAAGGAGTATGATCTCTTGTACAATTTATCCTCATAAAGGATGTACCGGGAGGCTTGGTTTCGGAGCTTCCGAGCTTCTTTCGCATCCTGGGGGAGAACTCCATCTCTGAGATAGATTATCAGGGGGTCGACCCAGCTGGGCTCGTGGTCAATTTTCATCACGGGCCGCGACTCTTCTGTACTCGGATGCTTTAGAACTTCAAAGAGAACACCCTTGGGCAGCTCGATCGGAGCTAGCATTGCCAGCTTGGAGAGAAGATCAGCCCTGGTATTTTCCAACCTTGGGATCTGTTTGATGTTGAAGCTGCTAAATGTGGGGACGAGCTCCTTTACCCTTTCAAGGTATTTGGCCATACTGTCCTCCCGCGCTTCGTAACTTCCGCTGACTTGTCCCACTACTAGTTGAGAGTCGCTGTGGATCCGGAGCTGGTCTATTCCCAGCTCTTTGGCGACCCTTAGTCCTGCAATCAGAGCTTCATATTCCACTCCATTGTTTGTTGCGGGGAACTCAAAACGCAGAGCGTACTCCGCAATGATTCCCTCCGGACTGACCAAGATTAGGCCTGCACCCGCGTCTGACATGTTGGAAGACCCGTCCACATAGAGGGCCCAAAAGCGATCAGAGGGATCCGCTTCTTCTTTGAGGGAGTTCGGTCAGGACTTCAAGTCATCGATTTCGCTTTGTTCAGGTTCAGCCTCCTTTGGGATAGTACACTCCACTATGAAATCTGTCAGTATTTGGGCCTTCACTGCTGGCCTGGGTCGATAGTTGATGTCGAATTCTGTGAGCTCGATCGCCCACTTTGCCATCCTCCCAGAGGTGTCCGCCCGATGCAAAATCGCTTTGATCGGTTGATCAGTGAGCAGCGTCACGGTGTGCCCTTGAAAGTAGGGCCGGAGCCTCCGTACTGCAATCAACAAGGCGTAAATTAGTTTTTCTAATTTGGTGTACCTGATCTCGGCGTCCCTCAAAGTGCGGCTGACGTAGTAGATTGGCCGTTGGACTTTCGCTTCTTCTTTGACAAGGATGGCCGCGAGAGCCATGGGAGAGACCGTCAGGTATAAAAATAGTTCCTTCCTAGGCTCCGGCTTTGCCAACAGCGGGGGTGAGCCGAGGTAGCTCCTTAGTTCCTCGAACGTCTGTTGGCACTCAGAGGTCCAACAGAAGTTCTTGGGCTACTTGAGGGTTTGAAAGAAGGGTAAGCACCGTTCGGCCGACCTTGCGACGAAGCGATTCAGGGCCGCTATCCTCCCCGTGAGGCGCTGAACCTCTTTTATCGACTTTGGGGCGGCCATCTCCTGGATGGCATGAATTTTCTCTGGATTGGCCTCGATCCCGCACCCCGACACCATGAAGCCCAGGAACTTTTCCGAGGTTACCCCAAAAGCACATTTAGTTGGATTCAGCTTCATTCTATATTTCCGGAGAGCGTCGAAGGTCTCCTCGAGGTCGGTGACGTGATCTCTGAAAGATTTATTTTTTACGAGCATATCGTCCACGTAGACCTCCATGTTACGACCGATCTGCTCCTTGAAGATTTTGTTCACCAACCGTTGGTAGGTTGCGTTCGCATTTTTGAGGCCGAAAGGCATGACCCTGTAACAGTAAAGGCCACGATTAGTGATGAAAGCGGTCTTTTCTTTATCTTCCGACGCCATTCTGATTTGATTATAGCCGGAGAACGCATCCATGAAGGTGAGGAGCTCATGGCCCAAGGTCGCGTCCACCAGTTGATTGATTCTGGGAAGGAGGTAGCTGTCCTTTGGACAGGCCTTATTCAGCTTTTTGAAGTCTATGCACATTCTTCACTTGCCATTTGCTTTTTTGACTAGGATAATATTGGAAATCCAATTAGGATAATTGACTTTCTTCATGAATCCGGCTTTAAGGAGCTTGTCCACTTCCTCGGCTATCGCCTTCTGCCTCTCCGGTGCATGACCTCGGATTTTTTCTTTCATCGGTCGATGCTTTGGATCGACGGCCAGGCGATGCTCCATGACTTCCGTGTCAATCCCTGGCATATCTGCTGGAACCCAAGCGAAAACATCCGCATTTCTTCGTAGAAAATCAATGAGACGCGTCCGCACCTCCTCCTCCAGGTTGGAGCCGATCATCGCTACATGCTCCACGTTCCCGTCATTCAAAGAGATTGGTACCAGATTTTCAATTGGGGTGCCCCTCTCTTCGGTGAGGTCATCGCGAGCATCCAATCCATCAATGGGACAGGGGTCAGATTGGTCGCTTTTTTGCAAGGCTATGCTGTAGCAGTGCCTGGCCAGGGCTTGGTCTCCCCGGACCTCTCCGATCCCCTAGCTGGTGGAGAATTTCAACTTCAAATGGTAGGTTGACACGATGGCTCGGAGAGCATGACAAGGACTGCCGCGAGAGCCATGGGAGAGACCGCCAGGTATAAAAATAGTTCCTCCCCAGGCTCCGGCTTTGCCAACAGCGGGGGTGAGCCGAGGTAGCTCTTTAGTTCCTCGAATGCCTGTTGGCACTCAGAGGTCCAACAGAAGTTCTTGGGCTGCTTGAGGGTTTGAAAGAAGGATAAGCACCGTTCGGCCGACCTTGCGACGAAGCGATTCAGGGCCACTATCCTCCCCGTGAGGCGCTGAACCTCTTTTATCGACTTTGGGGCGGCCATCTCCTGGATGGCGCGAATTTTCTCTGGATTGACCTCGATCCCGCGCCCCGACATCATGAAGCCCAGGAACTTTCCCGAGGTTACCCCGAAAGTATATTTAGTTGGGTTCAGCTTCATTCTATATTTTCGGAGAGCGTTGAAGGTCTCCTCGAGGTCGGTGACGTGATCTCTGAAAGATTTGCTTTTTACGAGCATATCGTCCACGTAGACCTCCATGTTACGGCCGATCTGCTCCTTGAAGATTTTGTTCACCAACCGTTGGTAGGTTGCGTCCGCATTTTTGAGGCCGAAAAGCATGACCCTGTAACAGTAAAGGCCACGATTAGTGATGAAAGCGGTCTTTTCTTCGTCTTCCGATGCCATTCTGATTTGATTATAGCCGGAGAACGCATCCATGAAGGTGAGGAGCTCATGACCCGAGGTCGCGTCCACCAGTTGATCGATTTTGGGAAGGGGGTAGCTGTCCTTTGGACAGGCCTTATTCAGCTTTTTGAAGTCTATGCACATCCTCCACTTGCCGTTTGCTTTTTTGACTAGGACAACGTTGAAAATCCAATCAGGATAATTGACTTCCTTAATGAATCTGACTTTAAGGAGCTTGTCCACTTCCTCGGCTATCGCCTTCTGCCTCTCCAGTGCATGACCTCGGATTTTTTCTTTCGTCGGTTGATGCTTTGGATCGACGGCCAGGCGATGCTCCATGACTTCCGTGTCAATCCCTGGCATGTCTGCTGGAACCCAAGCGAAAATGTCTACATTCCTCGTAGAAAATCAATGAGACGCGTCCGTACCTCCTCCTCCAGGTTGGAGCCGATCATCGCTACATGCTCCGCGTTCCCATCATTCAAAGGGATTGGTACCAGATCTTCAATTGGGGCGCCCCTCTCTTCGGTGAGGTCATCGCGAGCATCCAATCCATCAACGGGACAGGGGTCAGATTGGTCGCTTCTTTGCAAGGCTATGCTGTAGCAGTGCCTGGCCAGGGCTTGGTCTCTCCGGACCTGTTCGATCCCCTGGCTGGTGGGGAATTTCAACTTCAAATGGTAGGTTGACACGACGGCTCGGAGAGCATTGAGGTCAGATCGATCGAGGATTGCATTGTAGGCTGACGGCGCTTTCACCACCAAGAAATTTACCAGAGCCCTGGATTGCCTTGGATATCGATCTGTGACCACAGTCAAAGTTATCATTCCTTCCGTCGGAACAGCGTCGTCGGTAAACCCTACCAGAGGAGAGCTAATCGGTCTCAAATGGCCGTCAAGGATGGATATTCTTGAAAAGGCATCGTAGAACAAGATGTCGGCTGAGCTTCCATTGTCGACGAGAATGCGACGGACGTCGTAATTTGCTATATTCATGGAAACTACGACCGTGTCATTATGAGGGAATTGGACTCCCTGGGCATCTTCTTTAGTGAAGGTTATGGGCTCTTCAGTCTTTTGCCGCTTGGGGGTACGGTCGGTACGTTGGTTGCTTCCTGCCGAGATCCTCCCGAGACGGTGTCGGCGAAATCCGTCGGAGGTCGATTGTCCGACCACTCCATGCCGGCGACCATTGCCGGAGGATGCAGGGCCCGGGAAACCAGAGGCAGGATCGAGGCCCGAGATATGGCCGCGGAGACTGTGGGTAGCTGTGCGGATGCTTCGCGAGAAGACATCGGGCGAGGACCCAGTGGGGGAAAGGAGGAGCGGGTGTCGGAGAAGATGACCAGAGGTGGCCCCGTTGAGCGCTCCTTTAAGAACAAGGATACTGTGAAGACACACCCCTTCCTCTAGTGCCAATCCTGTTGGTGCAAAAATCTGCTTGCATCGGAGAAGCTGGAGTCGAGGGAGTCGAGGTCACCGTCGGGACCTGCAAAAGAAGTCTAAACCGGAGGTAGGGTTGCTCCGGCAAGATCCTCCGATGCTCAAGTTAGTTCTCTGCCTCAACAAGAATGGAGTGCTCGAACGAAAATTTTAGCAGAGTTTCTAGGTGAAAACGAGAGCTTAGAGCTTATAGAATAACGTATCTGGGATTTCCTTTTTATAGACGGAGGGGGCAACAAATTGATAGTGACGCCTGTAACCGTCCGATCGTGGGCCGCCCAGAGTCAGGAGAAATTTATTGTGGAGGGTAGTGGAGCGGGATCATGGCTATTGCCGTGGCTCGCCATGTGGAATCAGTTACGGGGAGTGGGGCGACGTCCGCTGTCGTGACTCGTCAGGGAGTGGTGGAATCGCACAGAATCCACCGCAGGGAGTGGAGCAGGATCGTGGCCGTTAATATGGCCTGTCAGGGAGTAATGGAGCTACGCAGGATCCACCGCAGGAAGTGAAACAAAATCGTGGCCGTTAATACGGCCTGTCAGGGGGTCCAGACTTATCGGCCGAAGTTCGGTTGGAGTCGGTAGCGAGGTCCGGCACCCGTAGGAGTTTGGGCGAGGTCTTCCCGCAGTCGGAATAGAAGACAGAGTCTAACTCTCGTGGAAGTTCGGACGCAGTCTACTTGTAGTTGGGGTCATAGGCGGAGTCCGGCTCCCGTAGGAGTCCGGGCGGAGTCTTCCTGCAATTAAAATCAAAGGCGAAGTCCGGCTCCTGTAGGAGTCCGGACAAGGCTTACCAGCAGTTGAAGTTGAGGACGGAGCCCGGCTCCCGTAAGGGTCCGGGCGGAGTCTTCCTTGCGGTAGAAGTTAGGTGCGAAGTCCGGCTCCCGTAGGAGTCCGGACGGAGCTTACCAGCAGTTGAAGTTGGTGACGGAGCCCGGCTCCCGTAGGAGTCCGGGCGGAGTCTTCCTTGCAGTAGAAGTTGTGGACGGAGCCCGGCTCCCGTAGGAATCCGGGCGGAGTCTTCCTTGCGGTAGAAGTTGTGGACGGAGCCCGGCTCCCGTAGGAGTCCGGGCGGAGTCTTCTTTGCGGTAGAAGTTGTGGACGGAGCCCAGCTCCCGTAGGAGTCCGGGCAGAGTCTTCCTTGCAGTAGAAGTTGTGGATGGAGTCCGGCTCCCGTAGGAGTCCGGGCGGAGTCTTCCTTGCAGTTGAAGTTGGTGATGGAGCCCGGCTCCCGTAGGAGTCCGGGCGGAGCGACGGGAGTTCACCAACAGTAGTCGAAAGTCGGAAGAGACTTGCGAGGGTCGATCCCGTCAAGAACTTCGGCCGAGGGTATTTTATACCCAACAATGTTCATTAACATTGCAGGTCACGATGGCATCGAAATTTCATCTAGCTTTCACCCCCCCCCTCGATGGGCTATGCAAAGCTCCACATCTGAGCTGCTGCTGGAGTATACTCCATCCACCTCCGCATCGGCTTTGGCTTTGGCTTCGCAGGCACCACCAGTATCTGAGCCTTCACCGACAGCTATGTGTCTGGCACATACTCCACCCACTGATCTGGCTCCACCAGTATCCACTGTAACAGCCCAGTTACTTGGGCCTGTAGCTCAGACGGCCCAACAACAAAAAAAAAATTACAGAGGAGGAGGAAGACTCCTAATCGGAGTCTTCTTCCTTTCCGTTTCCAACAAAATCGGACTCGAGGAGTCCGGCTAGGGTAGGAAATCTCTTCTATAAAGATCTCCTGTCCTCCCTTAGGATTTTACAACAAAAAATTTCGAAGAAAATCGAGGGATTTGAGAGATTTTCTCAAGAAATATGTGGGTGGTTGATCGGAAGAGAGGGGGGTCACCGGAGCTATCTTTGGACGTCGGAGCAAGGTATTCTTCTTCCCCTTTTAATCTTTCGATCATCGGTGAATTTGGAAGCCGGCGAGATGTCGATTCAGGCTCAAACAGGGACACCCTGTTCGTGTTTGTTTTTTTTTTTCTTTCCTGCCGCCGACAACAGGGATGGTGGCACTGCCACCGACATGGTAGCATCACCGTCGTCGGGACGCTACCGGGGAAGGTGGTCGGAGGTGGCTCATCTGGTCGGGTTAAAGGGAGACGCTCGGAAAGGGGGCTCGGGTTTCCTGTTTTCGAGTGTGAGGAAGAGGAGAAGAAATTTCTTCTCTCTTCTCTAAATAAAAAAAAATATATATATATATAATATATATATATACATAAAATATAATTATATATATATATACATACATATATATATATAATAAATAAATAAATAAATAAATAAAAATTAAAAATATATATATATATAATTATATATATATATACATATATATATATATACATACATATATATATATATATATAAAAGGAGAACATGGGTAAGAGTCAGATAAATCTCAATATATATAGAAAATTTATTTGGTTAAATTAATTTATTTTTGTTTGATAGGAGAACAGTCCAACGACCAGGGGGACAACGAGTAGGGCTTGATTTTCTGACTTTAAGGCTGTGAATTTGAATTCTCATTTATCGAGGTAAGAATCATTATACATGATCATCATCACATGTATATATTATTTTACTGTTAGTTTTGCATCGTTGGATTTGAGATCAATGAATTTATCATATGTAAAATATTAATATTTACTTGTGTGGTTGCGAGCATGAATATGTTTTCATCAACGCATTTGATGGCATGATTATATAGTTATGACATATTTATTTTTGAGTACACTACAAAAATTTGAATTGATTAATGGTATACGTTCATAAGATAAAATATAAAAAAAAAGAGAATATGATTTGGACTGACCTTGTCATGTGGAATAGCCAGCCAGGAGCTTATGCCTGGGACAGCCTCCACAGGTTTATGTGTGGAAGAACTTGATCCGAGAAAGATCATGAATGATTTGATCCGAGAAAGATCATTGCCACTTTGATCCGAGAAAGATCATAAATAATTCGATTCGAGGAAGATCACAGAAATCGATCCGAATAAAAGATCGTCGCATGATCCTGGTTAGTCCAAAGTCAAAAAGGAATAAAAGGTTGTCAATCCGAAGATGTGAAAGATGAAACATATAATATGAAATTCAACAATGAATGAAGATTTCACCTGATGATGTATGATGATACATATGCATATTTGTGACAATATTTCAGTTATTATATACCTATGAGTTTTCTCAATTGTATTGGTTTTAGAAATATTAATTTTATCTACTGACTTGATGTACATGTGCAGTGATTCTTACTAAGCTGGAGAAGTTCATATTTCCTTCTTATTTTTTTTTCAGACTCACAGGATGCTTAGTTGGATGGTTCGGGTGAGAGCAAATGAGAACTGAAGCTTTTAGTAATTTAGTTAGCTTAAATTCTCTGATACTAATGAACATTTGAATAATTGTATTGAACAAGTTTATATTCGATTTGAAGTTGTGACTCGGTTGATTGATTTGGTATTTAATTGATTACTTAAAATTTTGAAGTGTTAAATTTTTAGGCCTTACATGATCCTCAGGGCATTGCTCTAGGGTTGTGTGGCCGTGTCTCGTGCCCAACTCAGGTGCTGGGTTTGGGGCGTGACATCCACGTCACATGATCTCAGTAAGAGTAAATTTTTATTGTGTCAATTATTTATTTATTTATTGTTTGTATAGTTATTGCACACTCTTATATACTCGTAATGTATTTTTATTGCAAGTGCATCATTTAATAGGATATTTCGTAATCCCACACGCATGCCACATGTGTAGAACCACCAGCATCAGGTCATGATAGAGTAGATCAGGAAAGGAGGCCAGTAGAACAGACCGCATGGGAGATGCATTAATTTTTCGGAGTGCTTGTGAGGCTGTCTGACATCATTCTCGTACGTACTGCTCGTAGATTGATGATTGATGGATGCTGGTGTCAAGGATCTGGTGTAAGAGGAGATTTGAGTAAGTGTATCTTAATTATATATATGTATGTGATATATTTACTCTATGTTTGATTAGAATAATTTAATAACTGACTTCTGATAATTTTGTGCAGAGAATGTACGGCTTTTCAGATCATGAGAGGGCTCGAGATGTCCGACTGCAGAAGATTAGAAAGTTGTACCAGAACTACAAGGTCAAGCTCCACAAAGGGTGGCTAGAGTATTGTAGGGACACTGAGGAGGAGCTTGTTTCTTGGATCCAAAACTGTCCCTCGAGTCAGTGGGAGGCGATGATCAGGCATTGGAGGAGCCACGAATTTCATATTTAATTTGTAACTTATGAATTTTTTATTACACTGACAATTATATTTGATTTTAACTTATATGATTTAAATACTTTTTAGGTCGCCTCTCGTTAGAATCGGAAGAATAGGGCTGCTCAAGAGTATATGCACATTCTCGACCGTGAGTCTATGGCCAATCGTGTGTATAGAGAGGTAATGAATTCTGACCCTTAGTTTATAGGTTATTGAATTATTATTTTTTTGTATGTTGATAACAAGCTGATTGATTATTATAGCTGACGAGAGAGGGGGTGATGCCCATCTATAACACAATCTTTCGATCCATTCGTACAGATAAGAAGGGCAGGCCAATAAACGTCGTGATCAAAAAAATTTTATAAGTAATAACTAGAGTATGATTAGCATAATCAGTATTATAGCATTTCTTATGAGATTTTATTTGAATTTGCAATTACAAGAGTAGTTAGATGCACTTGCGAGTGAGGGCTTGGATACCTCTGGCCCTCATGATCATCTATCTCATGTCTTGAGATCTGAGTATTCTGAGAGAATTTATTGCAGGCCCGGACATATGCCGATGAGCTATTGGTCTGAGATGAGCATCTCCTCACACGCTTCCGGAGTCGACAGTCAGAAGCAGCTTAACGAGACCTTGACGTAGGTAGCTCAAGCTCAGGAGTGCGCATCTCAAGCTTAGGAGCGTGCATTTCAGCTACAGAGCATTATATCCGCGATGGTGATACAGCTCTCCGCTCATTTTGGAGCTGATTTTTCAAGCATTCAGGACATATTGGCTAGCGTTTCAGCTTTAGTCCCTCCAGCTCCTGCTCCAGACCCTCCAGCTCCAGCCCCTCCCGATGATGACGAGATGCTTGGAGAGGAAGATTTAGATTTAGCAGATTTTTAATTTATTTTATTTTATATTTAAAAAATATTATAATACAATTTGATCAGTAATAAAATTTAAGTATTTGAGACATATTTCTGTATTATTATTGAGTTTTATATAAAATTTTTGGTTCTTTCAAATTTTAATTTGAGCAATTATATATTTAACTGCGTTTATCAAATAAAAAAAGATAAATTTATATTTTTTTGCTGTCCAAAAGTCTATGGCAGTGGTTGCGCAACCGCTGTCGTATTCATGCCAACCGCTGCTATAATCTATGGCAATTGTTCAATAATCGCTATCATAATCTATGACAGCGGTTACAAAATCACTACCATAGAAAATGAATCTATGGCAGCGGTTATAAAATTGCTACTGGAGAAGATATAGTAGCAATTTTGTAACCACTGCTAGAGAATCTATACAGCAGTTTCTAAACCACTTCTATAGAAACTATAGTAGCGATTTAGAAACCGTTGCTTTAGATCCTATAGCAGCGGTTTATCAACCACTGCTATATACCGCTATACTGCGATAGATTCGATTTTAGCAGTGGTTTAATAACCGCTGCTATATCCGTTTATGGTAGCGATTACAGTAATTGCTACAATAACCGCTGCCATAGCCCTACGACGATGGCGACAATGGCAATGGCTGTGAAACCACTGTCGTAGGCTATGACGGTGATTTTTGAGCTATGGCAATGGTTCCAAACCGCTGTCGTAGTCATGTCCTATAATAGTAATAGTCTAATGGAAAGGACATCGAGTATCATCATTATTTAAGAAAGAGTAGAATGAATCCACCGTAAAGGACCCCGAAGATTGTAGTTTTCAAAATGGCATATATATCATCCAAGCTAGAGGGCCTAATCAGAGAGAGTACATCACATAGATCGGTAAGTAGAGCTGACTCTTTCCTAGTTAAAGGACCTCTCAGATTAATCTTCGAAGAATGGGAATGCTTGCCCCAACACGAGCTAACTGCAATTTGCTTTTTGACTGCTCTGTCGTACAAATCAGCAAAAAGAGAAAACATAGAGGTAATGAGTCAATCCAAGAGTCCTCCCAAAATCATATGTTTTGGCCATTTCCTAGCTTGAAAGAGAGAGTTTCAAAAAGCAGTGTTTTGCTTACAAACATCCTTCCTAATGGATGACAATCTTGAAAGAGATTTCATAGATCTTATGCCAAATTTGCATCTCCTGTAATACGCTAGCTCCTCGAACCTATGAGAACCATGGGTTATCAGAACTTTTAAGAAACTTCCATGCCCACTTAGTAAGTAAGGAGAGATTCATTTGCTCCAAATTCTTTATTCTCAATCCTCCTTGCTCCTTGGATTTGCAAATCTGATCCCAATTAACCAAACAGTGAACCCCACTCACAGTATCATTGCCTTTCAATAAGGAGGCTTTCCTAATCTTGCCTATCTTTTTAATAACCCATTTAGACTGCCTTCAAAAAGTTGCAAGTGTAAAATTATACACACAGCATGCATACATGTATGTATCCATGTATGAAATTTAGTTATATAAATATGTTTATTTTCCTTATAAAACTAACCAAAATTTTCATTGGTCATGAATGTGCTCAACAGGAATCACTGAATCAGAGTTCCCTACATGGAGTCCACTGATGTGTTAAACTATTTATATCGAAGCTTGCCAAATGCAGGCTTGCTCCCTATAGTGATTGTTAGTGGTGCAAATGAGTCCAAGCCAGTGAGGAGTGTGGCAATGTGTTATTATCCATTCCCAATCCTAATGGGTGAATGTTGAACTGTCTCCAGCATTACATGGCTGGTGTCTGCGATAACCGCAGGAGATGACTGGCTTTGTCTTTACGGCTTCTCGTCAAGCCTCATCATGAGCATGTAAAACCTAAATGCCCATAAATATTGTACCAGGTGGCAAATAGTTATCCCTAAGAAATATTTTGTTGACTATCAAATAATATATTAATTAATTGCTCTGAAAGCTATATAAGTGATTACAATGATGATGATGATGACGACAGGCGCGTGGAAGCCAAAAGCACAACCATTTGGCCCATTGAGCTTGCTCCAATGAAGCAATGCATGCCTGTTGAACGAACCTTCAAGAAAACTAAAGGAAAGCTTATAAGGCCGCAAATGATAGCTCGAAAGACTGTCTTTTTTGTCGGGTAACAGTATAACACCTAGAGTTCCCCCAAACACTTCAGTCCGGTTTATGCTCCCCTTCAGTGAAGAGAATGGCCTAATGAAGTGTCTGAGACAACTCCAGAGGACAACCAACTTACCTGATTAATTACACTTCTCGTCCAGCAACTTGGCACACTAAATGGTTCTTGATAGGGGCTCGGAATTTGTTGAATGACACCCAGAGTTCCCCCAAACACTTCAGTAGGGTTTGTGCTCTCCTATATTGACGAGAAGGCCTAATGAAGTGTCTGAGGGAACTCCAGGGAACAACCAACATGCTGATTACACTTCTTGTCCACTAAATGGTTCTTGATAGGGGCTCGGAATTTGTTGAGTGACACCCAGAGTTCCCCCAAACACTTCAGTAGGGTTTATGCTCTCCTATAATATTGAAGAGAACGGCCTAATGAAGTGTCTGAGGGAACTCCGGGGGACAACCAACTTGCTGACTAGTTTATCCTCGCAAAAAACTATGATGAAAGCCCCACATGATCAAAGGTTTGAGAAGCCTGCAAGGCTCTCATCCACGCTTGCCCTAGCACCTTATGCTCTACTAACTTGTGTTGGAGAGCACCACCTTTGGTCCCTATTTATAATATTTTCCCTGGACCGAGAGCGATCTGTTTATTTCACTCAAATGCTATCCATCAGTAGGGTGCACAAAGAAACAAATGGTATGCATGAGCTGGCCTGCATACATTGAACCTAGCCTCATTTTCGGCTCATGTGGAAGGAGGGGAATCCCACGTAAACGCCTTTATCTCAACCTGTCGGTAGGAATCGTTTGTGGGTCTCTCATGTCCTTTTTTTTATCTATATGTCGGTCTCTCAGAGATGCCAAGCCCTTCAAAAGAACTAGGTCTCGGAGCGAATACTCCTTATAGTCTAGTGCTCAATGTTCTTGATCCACTTGAAGTGATGCACACACATAACTTTCATCACATATTTAGAGCCGGCGGCCCAAGATCGATCAAAAGAAGATTATGATCAAATTTTATGTTGGCGTGTCACACAGATCCACGGTTGGTTTTTACGATCAGCGAAAGGTTTTGAGGGAGGGCCAGATGGACAAGTAGATGTAGAAGAGGGCTGAGAGCCCACCTCCTGACTTCATGGCTGAGGCCATTGAAGCTTATTTGGCATGCTATCTTGAGAGACATAGCCAGTAAGGATAACCACGGATGGCACTGTGACGAGTCCTTTTCCAGAATAATGCAAAAAAAAAATTTATTTATCAAAATATATCAAAATCAAACTTATTTACCAAACTAATGCAAAAGAGAAAAACGTCATTTTGAATAGCGTTTTTTTCCCCTTCCACGTCACCCCACATTTCCACGGTGGCATCGTCCAAAAAAAAAAAAAAAAAAAGGAAGAAACGCCATTTGAAATGGCGTCTTTAAAAACGCCATTTTGAATGGCATTTTTAAAAACGCCATTCAAATGGCGTTTTCAAATTTTCCCACCAAAAAAAAAAAAAAAATCGTGAAAAAATGGAAAAATTGGTTTTTTAAAATTTGAAATTAATTAATAAATTAAAATTATAATTTTGATTGAAATTAAAATATAAAGATTTGAATTTGTAATTCATTAAAAAAATTAATTTAGAATTTTTATTAAAAATATTTTTTAAAAGATGTCCAAAAAAATCTTAAGAAATAAAAAGAAAATTATCATAGAAAATTAAAAAAGAGAAATAAATATGAAAGAAATAAAAATATGAAATTTAATTGAAAACATCATTCGAAATACTTGTCCTAAAAATTTTTAAAAAATTTATAAATTTTAAAATTTTTAAAAAATAAAAAAAAAAAGAATTATAATGTAAAAATTTTAAAAAATAAAATTTTAAAGATTAATTGAAATTAAAATATTATTTCAAATTAATTTCTCAAATTAAAAATAATTAATTTAAAAAAGATTCAAAAAAATTTGAAAAATAGGCTAAAATTTTTTATAAAATATAAAGAATTGAAAAAAAATAGAATTATAATTGTAATTGAATAACAAATTTTATAATTTTTAATTTTAAGAAATAAGAATTATAATTGTAAATGAAATTAAAAATTATATTTTAAATAACTAAATTAATTTAAATATAAATTTTTAAAAATATTATAAATAAAAGAAAAAAATACGTAATAGAATATCAAAAAGATAAAAAAGAAAAAGAACTAAAATTAAAATTTAAAATTATAAAAATTATAAATTAGATTAGAAAAAATATATATAAAAGAATAAAATTAAATTAAATTAATTACAATTTTTTTTTAGGGTAATTTATAAATGTGACTTAAAAATTTAAATTTGAATTAAATTTTGATAAAAAAGAATACATTAAAAAGTTTAAAAGAATGAGGAAAAGTTAAAAAGTTAAAAAGTGAAAATTTTTAAAAAGTCACAACAAATAAGGATTATAAATTAAAAAAAAAAATTTAAAGTTTAATTGAAATAAATTTTTTTTAAATATAATTTATAAATTAAAATTTATTTAATTAAAAAAAAATTTCAAATAAAATTTAAAAATATCTTAAAAAATTTCATAGAAAGATAAAGAATTGAAAAAAAATAGAAATTGTAATTGTAATTGAAGAACAAAGTTTATAATTTTTAATTTTAGAAAGAAGAATTAAAATTGTAATTAAAAATTAAATAATATTTAAATAACTAAATTAATTTAAACATTAATATTTAAAAATATTTTAAATAAAGAAAAAAAATGGAGGAAAATTTAAAATTTAATTTGAATTAAATTTTGATCAAAAATAAATACAGTGTAAAGTTAAAAAATGAGAAAAAATATGGAAAAAATTTTGTAAATTAAACTTTAGAAAAATAATATTTTTTTAATTAAAGGTAAAGAATACGTAATAGAATGCTAAAAAAAAAGAAATGGAAGAAACTGAAATTATAATTTCAAATGATAACTATTTTAAATAAATAAAAAAAAGTATCATAAAAAAATAATAAAATAATAATAAAATAGGAATTGTAATTATTAATTTTAAAAAAATTTAATTTTAATTTAAATTAAAAATTATCATTTAAATTTTATTTTCTTTATTTAATTTAATTTATTTTTAAAAAATTACAAATACATAATTAAAGAATTAAAAAAAAAAGGGAAAATGCCATAGAGAATGGCGTTTTCCCCTCCCCAAACCCTTTTCTTCCTTCTCCCTCCTTTCCCTTCTCCTCTTCTCCTTCTCCCTTCTCTCTTCTCCTTCTCTCTCTCCTTCTCGATCTTCTCCGGCGTCTCTCCGGCGGCACGGCGGGCGAGATCTCGGCGGCGGTGAGCTCTTCCCCTCTCTCTCCTCTTCCTCTTTCTCTCTCCCTCTTCCCTCTTCTCTTTTTCTCATGCCGGCGGCGGGCCGCCGTCCCGGCGGCGGGACCCGCATCCGACGGTGGCCCCCGGCCCCTCCTCTCTCTCTTCCTCTTCTCTCTCTCTCTTTCTCTCTCTCCCTTCTCCGTGGCGCGGCCACAGACCGCCGGCCGCGCGCCGACGGCGGGTCCCGCATCCCGGCGGTGGTCCCGGCCCCTCCTCTTCTTCTCTCTCTCTCTCCCTTCTTCTTGGCCGCCGGCCACAGACTGCCGGCGGCGGGCCGCGCGTCCCGGCGGCGGGTCCCGCGTCCCGGCGGTGGCCCCCGGCCCCTCCTTTCTCTCTCTCTCTCTTCCTCTCTCTCTCTCCCTTCTCCTTGGCCGCCGGCCACAGACGGCCGGCGGCGGGCCGCGCGTCCCGACGGCGGGTCCCGCATCCCGGGGCGGGTCCCGCATCCCGACGGTGGCCCCCGGCCCCCTCCTCTCTCTTCCTCTCTCTCTCTCTCTCTCTTCCTCTCTCTCTCTCCCTTCTCCTTGGCCGCCGGCCACAGACGGCCGGCGGCGGGCCGCGCGTCCCGGCGGCGGGTCCCGCGTCCTGGCGGCGGGTCCCGCATCCCGACGGTGGCCCCGGCCCCCTTCTCTCTCTCTCCTCTCTCTCTCTCTCTTCCTCTCTCTCTCCTTCTCCTTGGCCGCCGCCCACAGTCGGCCGGCGGCGGGCCGCGCATCCCGGTGGTGGCCCCCGGCCCCCCCTCTCTCTCTTCCCTCTCTCTCTCTCTTCCTCTCTCTCTCCCTTCTCCTTGGCCGCCGCCGTCAGTGGCCGGCGGCGGGCCGCGAGTCCCGGCCCGCGGCCGAGGCCCCTCCTCTCTCTCTCCTCTCTCTCTCCCTTCTCCTTGGCCGCCGCCACAGACGGTCGGCGGCGGGCCGCGCTTCCGCGGCGAGCCCCGCATCCCGATGGTGGGCCCGGCCCCAGCCCCGGCTGGTGGTGGGCCGCACCCCGGTGGCCGGGGCGGGCCCGCGGCCCGACGGCGGTCCTCAGCCCCTCGCCTCTCCGGCGGTG